>NW_026705401.1:657500-721944 GCF_029867415.1 Vicia villosa | reverse complement strand
GTATGTGACCATGCCTTTCGGTGAATTGAACATTCCTGGGGAATTTTGACACTAAGTCTTTTAGTTCAGAGGGTACCGTTGAGATGTTGATTCGGATGTAATCTCGGGTGGCGGGAGCCATTACCTGCAAAAACAAAGGTAAACTCTTTGATCCTTGAAGTGTTTAGTGAGAAAATGATATGCTTATGATGCAAACATGTGGCACACAAAAACAAATCAAACAATAGCCTTAGGTTTAAAGGCTTGCATGGAGCTGATAGGTGATACCCTCCCCACTGAAGTTGAGTTGGTTAAAACATGTCCTAGAATAGTATTCGGGTTCTATGATCCTTGGAAGTAACATCTCAATACGGCGCTCGAGCGGCCGATCAAAATATTCCTCGAGGATAACTAACTTCGATCAATTTCAAAGCTAGCCACTTAATAGGCCACAAGTCAAGTTCAACTAAAAAGGTTCTAAGACAAATTAGTGTTTAATGACATTTCGGAAGCCTAATATACTCCTTGATCGTTTTCAAGGGACATCAGTATAAACCAAAGTATCGCACTAACGATGACTACCAGATCAACCGTATCGGTACATGCCGTACAGTTTCCTTGGTCTATTGTCATATACTTAAGGTATCTCGAGATTCGGGTTAGAATCTTCCACACAAGCAAAATACCCAAACATACCTTTGAAAAATAGAGCAATCAAGTCAAACTATTGAAAACATCGAAGTAATCTATTCTCTTAAGGTAACCCCTTTTGAAAACATTTTGTTTTTTGAAAGTGACTCCCCAGCAGAGTCGCCAGTTCTGTGGACCTCCGTTTTTCGGGCCATACCTCTGAGCGGGAGAGATACGTGAACTGACTCTTTTTTATCGCTTAATGCTTTCGCTTTTTTTTTTTGAAAATTCACAGAGTCGCCACCGACCATTTATTTTATCCAATTAAGGAAAGGTTTATAAAAGAAACAGAAAAAAGACCTTTAAGAAATTCTGGGTAAGGGGGTAGGTTATACAAAGGGAAGGTGTTAGCACCCTTTGTATCCATGGTTATCCATGGGCTCTTAAGTTTGCTTAGCTCACTTGTTTTTCGATTACTTTTCAATTGCTTTAGAATGCTCATATGTGGTTTCAAATACCTTTGTAAATTGAATTTTGTAATGATCCTTGTGTGGATGTATACAGAATGTTTGTTTATCTTTCGAAGGATGTTTTGAAAAGAACGTTAACTTTGTAATGATCCGTGTTTGGATGTATACAAAGTATTGTCTTTTTGGAAAGTTTTGTTTTGAAAAACAACAGTGTATGAGAATTTTGTTTGTTTTGATTTGAGCAAGCAAACTAGGAGGTCTACCCTGAGTTGTAAGGTCTTTATCCTTATTTCCTTTAAAAATCTATCCTTTCACCGGATACAAACAAAAAGTTCGATTTTGTACTCGAAACAGTAGAATTTTGACTTTGATTTTGAAAAGAATGAGAAGGGATTACCTTAAGAGGTGCAAGTGTGATTGTGTTTGGATTCAGATATTTTATCTTTGAAGTTAGTGATCTAACGGTTCAATTTTATCTTTGACATACACGCAGTTTATATTTGCTGGAAATTAAAATGCGGAAATGTAAAGTGCGGAAAGTAAATCTACGTTATTACATCGATTGTGCAGGAAATGTAAACTAGCCTATTTACATGAATTTGACATCCTATACATTTATCTAGGAATTTAAATTGCAAGAAAAATAAAAGGCATGTTTTTTTGGATTTTTTATGATTGATTTTAATTATAATTAATGCATGATTAATTAAATTAAAATGAAGAAAAAGATGAAAATAGATTTAAACCTAGAAATTAAGTTTAAAACATGTACAAAATATTTGTCAATTAATTTTAAAACAAAACTAATTTTTTTTGGAATTTTTGAAATTGATTTGAAATTGATTAAGCTAATTAAAACATAATTATGCAAATAATTATACAAATAATTAAAACTTAGAGAGAAAATTATTCAAAATATGTACAAAATTAGTTTATAATATATAAACAATATTTTATATAAAGAACAATTTTTTTTATGATTTTTTGATTGGTTAGAATAATTAAAAAGCAAGTATATAAATATATACTAATTAATTATGCAAAATATTGAAATTTATGAAGAAAAATAAAATATTTTTATTTCAGAAAATAATATATTATTTTAGAAGTCTAAAAATATTTTTTGTGTATTTTTTTGGATTTTTAAAACTATTTTTAATTAATTTTGCAAAGAAAATTAAAATAAAATAGAAAATAAAAGGATACATGATCATGTGTGATTAATCTGAGAGTCCATGGTATGAGGATTCATTCTGAGGCGTTGGATGGTTCATTAAATGAGATCAGATGGTCCAGACATTGAGGCACGTGGTAAAAGTTACACCTGCAAAGCACAGAATCAGAGACAAATTCAAAAAAAAACACGCGCGCGTCTGAACCAATGGGGGGGAGACACGTCTTCGTCTTCAACCTCCAGACAACACTTATAACAGCGTTTTTGTAAAAAAGCACTATAATACATGATGCTTAAACCTGCAAAATAGCGAATAGGGTCAAACGTAAAAATAAATTTGGCGCGACCCATCCATTCAACTCGTCTGATCCATACGAACTCAATGGTACCACTTAGATCCTCTAATTTTGCCTATTTCAGAAAGCCCTAATTTTGAGATTATGAACCCTAGAATGGTAACTTCGTGTGTAAGCGTCTAAAACTCAATTAAAGTTCCAGAAATGATCTACACACCACACCAAGTTCAAATATATGTCTACATCGTGCTAGATATGCTTGTGTTATGAGATACAAGTCAGTTTTAGTTTGGACAAATCGTGACCTGTAGTGTTTGATTCAATGAGTTTCAAAGCTTGCAAATGATCTGAATTGGTTCAGTGAAGTTCAAGGAACGTGTTTGAGTGTTTATTTTGTATTGAAACTAACTTAAACTTAGAATTCGAATTTCAAAATTCTTTGAATATTTTAAGAGGTTACAAATGTATTACAAGCAAGAGTTTGATTCTGAATTCGTTCTCCTTTTATTGCTGAAGTATGCTAGCCTATATATAAGCATTGAAGTGCTTAAAATCTAAGCTAGAAAGCAATAAGTGCTTTGTTGAATTTTTTACTTTTTCCACATGTGTAGCTTGGAATTTAAGCCACTATGGCTTGATTTTCTTCTCTCCCTCTGCTGTACTTTGGCTTGGGACAGAGTTGAATGATTCTCTTGATGAGTCATGCTTGGAATTCAAGCTATGCATTATCCTTCCATTTTCCTTTTTAAATTTAATCTAATATGTGATAAAATTAAATCAAAAATGGATAAAAATGATGTGGGCTTTATCTTGGTCGTGGGAGGCCCATAATGTTATGGAAATGATGTTTGAACCATGAAAACTTGGCCCCATTTGGAAAAAACACATTTTTGAGCAATGTTGATTTCATGTATTTTCCCAAAATTTAGCCAATTTCAACAAGGTGTAAATCCCTCAATTTTTGTCATATGAAGGATTTCTTGCACTTTTTGGAAACCTCAAAGAGTCCTCTAACCAATGTCTTTGTTCTCATGTCAAAATGATTTTTGATGCTCCTTGTGGGTCCTTTTGAAAAAAGTGTCTTTTTGTTGACTTTGAAAATGACCTGTAATGTCTTTGGTCATATTTTTCAAATGGTGAATGCAATGACCATGGGATCAATTGCATTTGAAAGATAATTGAATTTCCTTCAAAATGAGCTTTGGTTTGAATTTTTTGGATGAAGGATGAGAGAGTTATGACCAGTCAAAGTTGAGTTGACTTTTTAGGCAAAAACCCTAATTTTGAATCTTAGGGTTTTGTTGATTTTTGATCTTTCCTTGATGAATTATGATCATCCAATGATCAAATGATGAATCCTTTGACAAAATATGGACTTTGACAAAAAATTTCATTTTTGACTGTCTGTTGACTTTTTGGGTCAAACGGGTCGTCTGTTGACCGTTTGAGCTGCTGACGGTGCGTCTGAGTGAATTGAAGTTTGAAAATTTGTATGATGGTACTTTGAGATATATGGATGTGCATGAAATCCATTTGAGGTCTCAAAAGCTTGTTTCTCCTGTAATAACAAGAAAACCCTAGTCATGGACTGTTTGTGTAGGAGACAGTTAAGCGTACCTGATTTTTGTGCAGTGTTGAGTCTCTGCTAATCGCGTGATATTCAGAAGACTTCTAGAACAAAAATCTTGGAATTCTGGAATGCAAAAGTTTGATTTGATTAATGGTACAAAACACGGAGAATTGCACTGTCTGCAGTTTGACTGTCAACTGACTGTTCAGAGTGAAATTTCAACAGTCAAAGTTAATTTTCTTTTTGCGCCTGCAAAAGATTTAACTCTGTACCAATTGTGTCAGTACTATTTATCTGTAAATAAATAAATAGCATGTGTGAAGTAATAAACAGTATTTGGCGTTTGCGTAAGAATAAATTCAACTGCAAGCCAAATTACTGTATAAGAAAAATTCTAAAAACTAAGTATTTCATATGTCAGGATATTTGTTGAAATAAAAATCCATGATTATATGAGATTCTTAATTTTTAGATTGGAGTTTTCTTGAAAAAAAAAGCGGGCAAATTTTGGGGTATAACAGAAGCTATTAAAGGCAACGTCAGTAGACACAGCGTAAACAAGGCTCGAGGTAGTTGACAAAAGAGTGAAACATTAAATGCAATGCTGTACGGAATACGCAAAGCATTAAATGCTCCCAACGGTCATCTTCTCAAGTGCCTATAAATATGAAGTTCTGATGAGAAGCAAGGCTACCGAATCTGCTGATAATTAACTTGCTGAAACGCTGTTCAAATCAAAGCTCTCAAACTTCATCTTCATCAAAGCTCACTACATTGCTGTTGTAATATATTAGTGAGATTAAGCTTAAACTTTAAGAGAAATATCACTGTTGTGATTATAGCTTTTCAGAAGCATTGTAATACTCTTAGAATTGATTACATTAATTTGTAAGTAACTAGAGTGATCAAGTGTGATCAGGATACTCTAGGAAGTCTTAGCTTGTGTCTAAGCAGTTGTAACTAGAGTGATCACGTGGTGGTCAGGATACTCTAGAAAGTCTTAGCTTGTGTCTAAGCAATTGTTCCTGGAGTGATCAGGTTGTGATCAGGATACTCTAGAATACTTAGTCGCGGACTAAGTGGAAAACCATTGTAATCTGTTGAGACTAGTGGATTAAATCCTCAGGTGAGGTAAATCACTCCAAGGGGGTGGACTGGAGTAGTTTAGTTAACAACGAACCAGGATAAAAATAACTGTGCAATCTGTTTTTATCGTTCAAGTTTTTAAACTACACTTATTCAAACCCCCCCCCCCCTTTCTAAGTGTTTTTCTATCCTTCAATTGGCATCAGAGCGCCGGTTCTAAGGTGCAAGCACTTAACCGTGTTTAGAAAAGATTCAGGAAGAGAAAAACGCTTCGGTAAAAGATGGCTGGTGAAATTCCAACAGACCCACCTGCATCTACATCTGGCTCTGCTGAGCAATACAACGGTAACAATGGTTATACTAGACCACCAGTATTTGATGGTGAAAACTTTGAATACTGGAAAGATAAACTGGAAAGTTACTTTCTTGGTCTAGATGGTGAACTATGGGATCTTCTGATGGATGGTTACAAACATCCAGTGAAAGCTAGTGGCGTAAGGCTTACAAGGCAAGAAATGAATGATGATCAGAAGAAGCTTTTCAAGAATCATCATAAATGTAGAACTGTTTTGCTGAATGCTATCTCTCATGCTGAGTATGAGAAGATATCTAACAGGGAAACGGCCTATGATATATATGAGTCATTGAAAATGACCCATGAGGGAAATGCTCAAGTCAAGGAGACTAAAGCTCTTGCTCTAATCCAGAGATATGAAGCCTTCAAGATGGAGGATGATGAAAACATTGAGAAGATGTTCTCAAGATTTCAAACGCTAACTGCTGGATTAAGAGTTCTGGATAAAGGCTACACCAAGGCTGATCATGTAAAGAAGATTATCAGAAGCTTACCCGGAAGATAGGGTCCAATGGTAACAACATTCAAGATTGCAAAGAATCTGAATGAAGTTTCTTTGGAAGAGCTTATCAGTGCCTTGAGAATCCATGAAATAGAGCTGGACGCAAACGAGCCTCAAAAGAAAGGTAAGTCTATTGCATTAAAATCTAATGTTAAAAAATGCACTAACGCTTTTCAGGCTAAAGAAGAAGATTCTGAAGAATCAGAATCAGAAGAAGAAGATGAACTGTCCATGATCTCCTGAAGGGTAAACCAACTCTGGAAGAGCAAGCAAAGGAAGTTCAGAGGCTTCAGAAGTTCAAAGAGATTTGAACGAGGAGAATCTTCTAGTGACAGAAGATCTGACAAGAAGAAGGCTGTCTGCTATGAGTGCAATGAGCCTGGACACTTCAAGAATGAATGTCCAAAACTTCAGAAGGAGAATCCCAAGAAGAAGTTTCATAAGAAGAAAGGTCTTATGGCAACATGGGATGATTCTGAATCAGAATCAGACTCTGAAGGAGAGCAAGCCAACTTCGCGCTGATGGCTATAGAAGATGATGGATCAGAATCTACATCAGAATCAGATTCTGAAGAGGTATTTTCTGAACTATCTAGAGAAGAGTTAGTTTCCAGTTTAACAGAACTTCTGGAACTCAAGGTTCATCTTAGTATCAAATACAAAAAGCTGAAGAAGTAGTTTGAATTTGAGACTAAGAAGCTGGAAGTGGAAAATTCTGAACCGAAGGAAAAAGTTTTAAATCTATCCAAAGATAGTGGATCTCCTTCTGAAACAGAAAAATCCATTCCGAGTCTCAATCATATTCTGAAAGAACATGACTCGAGCTTCAGAAAGTTCTTATCTAGAAGTATTGGCAGAAGTCATCTTGCTTCTATGATATATGGAGTTTCTGGAAACAGAAGGTTTGGTTTTGGCTATGAGGGTGATACCTCACATAAATTTGAACCTATTGATGATCTGAAGATCACATACAAGCCATTGTATGATCAGTTCAAATATGGCCATGCACATGATATTAGGCTCACTTCACATGCACAGAGTTTTAACACTGTTCACACCAAGAAGCATGTGACACATCCTAAGAAATGTCATGCTGACAAACCTAAAGAATATCATGCTGTTTCTCCTGTTAAATATTATGCTAAACCCAAGTTCAATCAGAACTTGAGGAAAACTAACAAGAAAGGACCCAAGAAATTGTGGGTACCTAAGGAAAAGATTATTCCTATTGCAGATATCCTTGGCTGCAAAGAAGACAAAACACAACATGTCATGGTACCTGGACTCTGGATGCTCGCGACACATGATAGGAAGAAGGTCTACATTCCAAGACCTGGTGCTTAAACCAGGTGGAGAAGTCAAGTTTGGAGGAGATCAGAAGGGCAAAATCATTGGCTCTGGAACCATAAGTCTTGGTAACTCTCCTTCCATAACTAATGTACTTCTTGTAGAAGGATTAACGCATAACTTATTGTCCATAAGTCAATTAAGTGACAATGGTTATGATATAATCTTCAATCAAAAGTCTTGCAAGGCTGTAAGTTAGAAGGATGGCTCAATCCTATTTACAGGCAAGAGAAAGAACAACATTTATAAGATTGATCTTTCAGATCTTGAGAAGCAGAAGGTGACATGCCTTATGTCTGTTTCTGAGGAGCAATGGGTCTGGCACAGAAGATTAGGACATGCTAGTTTGAGAAAGATTTCTTAGATTAACAAACTAAATCTGGTCAGAGGACTCCCAAATCTGAAATTCAAATCAGATGCTCTTTGTGAAGCATGTCAGAAGGGCAAGTTCTCCAAACCTGCATTCAAGTCTAAGAATGTTGTGTCTACCTCAAGGCCGTTAAAACTCTTGCACATTGATCTGTTTGGCCCAGTAGAAACAGCATCTGTCAGAGGGAAGAAATATGGATTAGTCATCGTTGATGATTATAGCCGCTGGACATGGGTAAAGTTCTTAAAACACAAGGATGAGTCTCATTCAGTGTTCTTTGAATTCTGCACTCAGATCCAATCTAAGAAAGAGTGCAAAATCATAAAGGTTAGAAATGATCATGGTGGTGAATTTGAGAACAAATTCTTTGAGGAGTTCTTCAAAGAAAATGGCATTGCCCATGACTTCTCTTGTCCTAGAACTCCACAGCAAAATGGAGTTGTAGAGCGAAAGAATAGGACTCAACAAGAAATGGCCAGAACCATGATCAATGAAACCAATATGGCTAAGCATTTCTGGGCAGAAGCAATAAACACTGCATGTTACATTCAGAATAGAATCTCTATCAGACCTATTCTAAATAAGACTCCTTATGAATTGTGGAAGAACAGAAAGCCCAACATTTCATATTTCCATCCTTTTGGATGTGTATGTTTTATTCTGAATACTAAAGATCATCTTGGTAAGTTTGATTCTAAAGCACAAAAGTGTTTCCTTCTTGGATATTCTGAACGCTCAAAAGGCTACAGAGTATACAATACTGAAACATTGGTTGTAGAAGAATCAATCAATATCAGGTTTGATGATAAGCTTGGTCTTGAAAAGCCAAAGCAGGTTGAGAATTTTGCAGATTTTGATATTGATATATCAGAAGCTGTAGAACCAAGAAGCAAAGCTGCAGAAGCTGGCAGTCTCAGAAGCAATGGATCAGAAGATCAAGTTGCTGCATCTTTAGAGAATCTCAGGATTTCTGAAGAGCCAACAGTCAGAAGATCACCCAGACTTGCATCAGCTCATTCAGAAGATGTGATTCTTGGGAAGAAAGATGATCCTATCAGAACAAGATCATTTCTAAAGAATGACTATCAGAAGCAGTGATCAGAATCAGAAGATGTACAGTCTTCTCAAAACAACACAGCTGTCATCTATGAGTATCTGAAAATGAACGCGTGTCCGTACGGTCAGTACAAAGCGTGCAGTTGAAAAGACGCCGACCTAGGTAACTGTGTTAAATCATTTCATTTACCATGTTCTCTCTCCTAATGTCATTTCTCATTAAATGCATAATGATGTTTTTTTTAATCAATTTCTTTCAAAACAGTTTTCTTTCTTTATTTTAATTTCTTTTTCTTTCAAATCGTTTAAATAACCCGCTTCATCTTCATTTCTTCTTTTCCCTCTTTTTACTTCTCTCTCTCTCTTTGCATTCATTGTCATCTTTGTTTGCTCTCTCTCTCTCTCTCATTATCTGCATTTCGCATAAACCCTAGTTTATTCATCTTCAACCTAGCATTCACCATGAATCCGTCTTCAAGTTCCTCTCAACAAGCATTCAACAGACAAGAGGTTACTCCACTGAAAACTTGCTCCATTCCTCCATCAGAAATGGATGTGCTGTGTGAGTCTCCGGTGGACTTTGAAAACTTGGGTGCATATGGTTTCAGATTTGATGCTAAGACTATGGAACAAGGATGGTCGAACTACTTGAAGAGATTGGTTGGACCAATATATCCGGCCCTTGTGAAAGATTTCTGGGCATATGCAACCGTTACTCCAACCGCTATTCTCTCCTTCGTGTTAGGGCATGAAGTTGTAATAACTGAAGACTTAATCAGAAAGCTGTACAACCTTGAAGATAAAGAGGGTGTTACTGGTCCTATTGCTGGAAGGGTTAGTTGGTCCCAGATTGAGAGACGAATCTCTTGTGTCACCGGGCTTGAGGCTAACTTTACTGGTACTTTAAAGCCTTTCTATCAGGTTTGGGCTGCGATCATTATGGGATCTCTTCACCATAGAAGAAAGTCATTCTCCTCCACCTTCATCAATCCTGACCAGAAGTACACTCTCTTCTGCATCGGGCAAAGGATTGAACTCAACATCTCCAACATTCTCTTTGAAAATCTGAAGTTGGCTGTTGAAGAATCACGGGATGAAGAGCGTGTGAAGTATCCTCATCTTCAAAGGAATACTATTCCTTTCAGCAGAATGATCTCAGATATTCTGATTGAAAGTGATCTGATGAACTCTCTGAAGACTTGTGGGTCGTCTGACTTCTTTAGAGTCATCCAAGGTGTTATCTTCAATGGTCTTGACTTGGTGAGAATGGAACTGGTCCCGGAGATAGTTTCCGTTCCTTCTGGTTTCTCTGATGGTCCTTTCAGAAGAATTCCTGTTGAAGGCTTCTCAACCTTGTTTCAAGCTGAACTGGTCAAGGCTGTTAAATTCTATTTGGAGGCTTCCGTGAGAAATTCATCGTCTATTGATCCTGCATGGATTCGTGGAAGAGTGCTTCCTTCTCAAGCTGATCTCAAGAAGGAGGATAAGAAGAAGCGAGAGAAAAGGCTAAAGAGAAAGGCTGCAGAAGAAGCTGTCAAAACAAGGCAGAAGGTCACTTATGACCCTCTTAAGGTTGATTCCTTTGAAGCAATCAGAACAGGTAACTTCTCCAGGCAAGTGTACCAACCTCCACCTATCCAACCTTCCCCTTCTGAACCTCAAAATATCCTTATCTCTACAAATATTCCTCAATCACCTCCTCCTGCACAAACTCCTACCCCCATATCACCTTTACCAAATAGCTTGCAAACACCATCATCTTCTCAAGTTCTCAACCCTACCCCCTTAACTACCATCCTTTCCACACCTACAGATATACCTTCCTCATCAACCTCTTTCACTGATATTCCCTCTTCCTCAACCACTGCATCTTCACCTTCTCTATCCCATCCCTTACCTACCAGAAAATCCAACCCTTACTGCCTTCTCTACCCTGACTACAAATTCACCTTCAACCCACCTGAACCTGAACCCCATATCTACCTGGAGCTGTTCAGACATGAGGTGATTAGCAGTCTAGACCTTCTGAAGGATGCCTTTCTAAATGGTCTGGATGATGTTTCTACAAGAAATCTCTGGAGAAGCTTTCGCCAGGATTTTCAAGTAGGAGCAATGGGAGTACAGAAGAGACTAGTGGCTGCTGCCCCTGGTTACCCTGGTTACCTTCTAGAGGGTGATAATGGTATATACTACCATCCTCTCAGAAATTGTGTTGCTGTTGAGGAGAAGCAGTTTGTGGACGAATTGGAAGAAGCAAGACTTGCTGCTGCAATGGAAGCTAACCCTTGCAGGGAAATTGTGGTCTGGAAATCTCAATATCCTGTTCTGCTCGGAGACTTCAAGACTCTCTTTGACTTTCTGAGGGAAAACCCTTCTAAGAAAGACCCAAGCTTGGTCATTCCAGAAGTTGTTGACCCACCAGAAGTTGAAGGTCCTTCTGCCCCTAGGAATCTAGCTGCCATTCTTCAGGCACTTGAGAATGGAGATTCTGAGATTCCGGCTGCAGAATATGAAGATGCTTCTATGCAAGAAGCAGATGTAGAAGATCATGCTGCTGAAACAGTTCCTGTTAAGGAAAACCCTGCAAATGATCTATCAATGGAAGCTACAGATCACAATGCCATCCCTGTGGATAGAAGCTGTGAAGCTTCTTCTGATGAACCTTCCAGTCTTGCAAGGACTCTGGAAGTTATTCAGAAGAACCAGGATGAGCAAAGCTCAGTCAATGCTGAGTTTAGAGCTTTCATGGAGAGGCAGAATGAGCACAACAATGGGGTTCAAGATATGCTGGCCAAGATCTTGTCGAAGCTAGGGTCATCTTAGATTGAGTCTTAGTTGTTTTGTTTTCGTTTTTTTGCTTTGCTGCATCTGCTTTGTGCATCTTCTCTTGCTTATCCTCTTGTACTTATGTACTTCTGTCTTCTTGAGCCTAAATGAAAGTTATCTTTTTCTTCCATCTGTTTCCTTTTGTTTTACATCTGCATCTTTTATGTTTTTGATGTTATGACAAAAAGGGGGAGAAAAATGTGATAAATGATCTGATTAATATTATCAGTTACCGGGTAAAAAGGCCCCACATTTCTAACAGAACTTGCAAAGTTCTATGGTTTTTAAGTGTTGACTTGCAAGAATTGAAGATCTCTTCAAGGAGAAGCAATTCTAAAGAATCAAGCTCTTGGATTCTTGAAGCAAGCTGAGTGCTATGAAGCTTCAGAATCAGAAGCAAAAAGCAAGAAGGAAGAATGTTCAGATATTCTGATGATAGAATATGTTCTGAAACATTATGTCCATTTGTTCTGATACATATTATGTGGCTCTGATACATATTATATGTTCTAACTCATTCATGCTGACTTTTGTCGTTTAACGTTGTTCTGTAACATTTCAGGATATAGAGATGCTCTGATGATGCTCTGGTACATTCAACAATGTTCTGATACAATCTAGCATGAAGTGATGTAAGAAGAAATTCAAGCTCTGAAGCTGTCCTGATGGAAGCAAGAATCAGAAGCTGTGAATGTTCTGAAGATCAAAGAAATTCAAGTTCTGAAGCTGTCTGATGGAAGCAAGAATTAGAAGCTGTTAATGTTCTGAGGATCTAAAGAAATTCAAAGTTCTGAAGTTGTCCGATGGAAGCAAGAATCAGAAGCTGTTAATGTTCTGAGGATCTAAAGAAATTCAAAGTTCTGAAGCTGTCCTATGGAAGCAAGAATCAGAAGCCATGAATGTTCTGAAGATCAAGCACTGTGAACGTCTCTACTGAAATACTCAGGGAAGTCTTTTATTATTAAAATTCTTCTAGTATTAATTTCAGGGGGAGATTATTCATCTCAGGGGGGGATTGTAAATCTCAGGGGGAGACATATTCACATGCTTATGCTTTAGCTGTGTAATTGTCTTTAGCCGTCTGCTCTTTCTGATCGCAAATTCATATCATTTATATATGTTTTTGTCATCATCAAAAAGGGGGAGATTGTTAGAACAAGATTTGTTCTGATCAATATTCTTAGTTTTGATGATAACAAGGATATGAATTTTGTATGAGATAATGTGGTACTCTAATACACTGCAATTTCCCTTTCAGGAAATATATATAAAGAGTATGCATAAATCAGCGCTCAGAAGCTTTGACTCAGAAGGTTCAGCATGCAACATCAGAACATGGTCTGGCAAGACATCAAAAGATGGTCAAGCAGAATCAGAACATGGGTCTATGGAAGCATCAGAAGAACTTGAGATCAGAAGCAGAAGCACTGAAGTTCTCATGGTATCACGCTCAGAAGCACTTCAAGGTCAGAAGACAAGAAGATGCTCTGCACCAAGCTGTTTGACTCTGATGATATTCAAACATCGTATACACAAACATCAGATCAGAAGCAAGTACAAGATGGCAGGCTACGCTGACTGACAAAAGGAACGTTAGAAGCTATTAAAGGCAACGTCAGTAGACACAGCGTAAACAAGGCTCGAGGTAGTTGACAAAAGAGTGAAACATTAAATGCAATGCTGTACAGAATACGCAAAGCATTAAATGCTCCCAACGGTCATCTTCTCAAGTGCCTATAAATATGAAGTTCTGATGAGAAGCAAGGCTACCGAATCTGCTGATAATTAACTTGCTGAAACGCTGTTCAAATCAAAGCTCTCAAACTTCATCTTCATCAAAGCTCACTACATTGCTGTTGTAATATATTAGTGAGATTAAGCTTAAACTTTAAGAGAAATATCACTGTTGTGATTATAGCTTTTCAGAAGAATTGTAATACTCTTAGAATTGATTACATTAATTTGTAAGTAACTAGAGTGATCAAGTGTGATCAGGATACTCTAGGAAGTCTTAGCTTGTGTCTAAGCAGTTGTAACTAGAGTGATCACGTGGTGGTCAGGATACTCTAGAAAGTCTTAGCTTGTGTCTAAGCAATTGTTCCTGGAGTGATCAGGTTGTGATCAGGATACTCTAGAAGACTTAGTCGCGGACTAAGTGGAAAACCATTGTAATCTGTTGAGATTAGTGGATTAAATCCTCGGGTGAGGTAAATCACTCCAAGGGGGTGGACTGGAGTAGTTTAGTTAACAACGAACCAGGATAAAAATAACTGTGCAATCTGTTTTTATCGTTCAAGTTTTTAAACTACACTTATTCAAACCCCCCCTTTCTAAGTGTTTTTCTATCCTTCACTTGTATCACTATTTTTCAACTTTATTTTAAAGCTTTTAGATAGTTGGTTTAGTTGATAGAAACCAAGAGCCTATCCTAACAATAGTATATAACTTTGATCCTTAAACACATAAAACACACAGATCAACTTCTCTTTTGGCATCAACAATTCCTAAAATTCTAATAATCCAATTCATTCAAGTTAAAAGAAGAAACAATGACAGTCCACAACACCAAGATTATTTCAGTTACAAAAATTTAAGTAATAAAATGAGTGAACAAAGAGAATACATATTAGTGAAGAACATAGAAATGTGAACCAAATGTAGGAGGGAGACATTGATAAGAATAAAGGAATTATACAGTTTGTTCAAGCCATAGATTATTATGCTTTGACAGGATTTAGGATTGGCATGACAAACTTAAAAGTAAGAACAATCTAAAATTAACAAAAGATAACACATCACAATATGTTCATTCCAGAAAGAATAAAACTACCTTTAAGATCATTGTTTTCTGCATTAGACAATGGGACACCTCCATGATGTAGTCGGCTTTTCTCATTTCCAACCTCATTTTCAGTACCTCGTTCAATAGTCTCAATGTTGTTGCTTGGACTACTACTCTTCATAGCTCTTTTCCCTAATCATGCAAATAATTCAGACCTTAATGTTGCTTCAAGAAGCAAAGACCTCTGAGCTTTAAGATAAGATTTGTGTGCATTTCTCTCTTCAATTTCACAATTATGTCTGTGCTAGAGAATTCTTAAAGAATGACACAAGGGACTGAAATAGTACACAAAATAAGATTAAGTTACATACTGGCTTATAAAAGAATGACACTTGCTTATATAAACCATCCACGATAACTATTTCTACATACTTTTCAGAAGGTTTCTTCACACTTTGACTTTGGTTGACATGCTCTATATTTTCATGTCGAATAGAGACCTGAAATAGTACACAAAATAAGCTTAAGTTACATACTGGCTTATAAAAGAATGACACTTACTTATCTTATTAAGTTACAGAAAGTACTTCAAAAGTATTTCTTTCTTTACTTTTTTGTGGTATAATTTCCTTATACTTGGGCGATAGCCTTTCTCTAAGCCTCCAAAAACAAATCCCTTCATTGCTGTGACTGCACTTGGGGAATTTGTAGGGAACTCATCTGTCTAAACTGAGTGTTAGATTGAGGATGGAAATTTGACATTGCAGCCAACTGCTGCTGCCTAAACAGTATTTGAGGATGTCTGGAATTGATAAAGGTATTACCATCACTTGGTAAATCTGATGTGTTTTCAATCTTGACTTGAACCAATGGTCCTTCCTTATTAACATCCATAGCAGGGCGGGGATTAGATTGGAGGTTTCTCACTCTCTCTAACTGCAGCTGGTGTTGTTGCTGAAAAGTTAAACTGTGAGAATTAATCATCTGCTGCATCTGTCTCTGCATTTGAACCTGCGCATTAACAAAATATTTAGTAACACTACATCACAAAAATCATGAATAAATAACCCCTGTCTCCATCCGCTACAAAAATTATGATTATACTTGGGCACAGGGTAATTTTGATTATACTTGGGCACAGGGTAATTTTGTTATGAAAAAGTATCGGGTGCATTAAGAAATTATAAAGAATCCTAAATAGAGAAGCATTGTATTTATAGACTTCTTCCCATCACAGAATTTTGAAAACTGTAATGATGAGGCTGATGTTTAGAATTTTTCTGTTACTCACAAAAATACAAAGATAATGTGTAGAGTGAAAGTTAAAAATAGACCAACTCAAAATAAGTTTTTCCAATAAAATAACAAGTCAAAAGTAATATGAAAACTCACGAGTATAATCAAATATATACACAATTTGTAGTTATTAATGGTTGAAAAGACATGGTAGATAGAGTAGACTAAACACAACCAATATAGTATGACAAGCGGTAGATGCCCAATCTTGTAACTATACTACAGCTTGTTCCCAACAACAACATGTTGTGCTAACCTGATAGTATTACAAAAGAACCCAATTCTGGTGGTAAGTGGGTACCAACAAATGAGTTGGTTACATATACAGGTTTAAGTTAACAATGATATTCTAAGCCACTTATCATCTACTCTTAACTTTATTGCATATCAATTGAAAACCTTTTTCAAAGCCCATTATTAATGTATTCTATGATAACTATTTAAACTAAATAATTGAACAAGATTCACATGTGAATAAATTCTAGACAAATTTTCTTAAATATTTGAATGGTCTGAATATCAAAAGTTCCTAAGAACTTGCACGTAAATAATTTTTCATGTAATTGAGTTTGGAGCTTAAACTTCTAACACTTTTCTTCATTCTTTCTATTTACATATCAAACAGTTTAACTTTTCTGAAGAATTCAAAATGATAAAAGTGGGGGAAGATTAACTATGGTAGATTAGCAAGTAACAAAATATCAGTCATCAAAACAACATCAAAACCCTGACATTCAAAAACCCTAAATATCAATCATTATCTTCCCAATTTTACAAACCCTTCAGAAAATCCAAACATAAAACCCTAAGCTATCATCATTTTTCCTAAAACATCAAACCCTTTAGAAAATAGCGAGAGAAGAAGAGAGATTAGAGAGCTTAAAATGTGAAAACAAAATCAGAAGGATCTCACCATTTCAAGCTGATCTGCAATCTGCTCTTTGAACATCATCATCACCAAATCGCAACACACTCTCAGATTCTGAACAGCAACACTTTCATTATCATTAAAACGTGTTCATCATGGTTCGTCTTCAACGAACCCAGCAACACAACAACATTCAACAACACAACTTTCATCATCAAATCGAACAAAGATTCAACGACAAGGTTCAACACCAACATCACCAAACCCGTCGCGAGCTCGCCATCAGAGAAAGAGAGATTGGAGAAGAAGAATGTCTCAACAGAGGGAGCTGGCGGACCTTTCGCCAGAAACAGAAGAAGATGGTAGCCGTTGATGAATCGGATGGATGAAGGTTACGCCGTCGCTGTTTGAAGAAGGAGAAAGAGATTTGTTTCAACATCCCAGTGGCCTCACACGAACCCTAGTCCCTCTTTTGTTTAATGTTCCTTTTATTTATTTATTTATGTTAATCTGATTAATAATATTAATAATAAATTATGTTTGTAATGGGGGTTTTACCAGTGCTTTTTAAAAGCGCTTTGAAATGGGGGACTTTACCAGCGCTTTTTCAAAAGCGCTTTGAAAAGGGGGGTCTTTACCAGCGCTTTTTCAAAAGCGCTTTCGCAAGGGGACCTTTACCAGTGCTTTTTTTAAGCTCTTTCTAATGTTCCCATACAACAGCGCTTTTTTTCCTTGTTTTTTAGATTTGTTTTTAGTGAAACCTATAGCACCGCTTTTGCCTAAAAGTGCTTTCGTAGCTGCGCTAGCAAAACTCAAATTTGGCGTAGTGTATGATTTTATATGGTATTGATGTCGAATGATGGCTGAAATTGCGATAATATGTGCCTAATTGATGTTTAGATCGAGTTTTGGGTGAGGGATGTTGGGTTTCACAGGTCTGTCAGAGAGGTGAAATTCTGCAAAATCGCACGTCCGCTGAGCGGCCTCAAGCTCACGGGTCAAGTTACTGTGCATAGAGAATAATCTATGCACCATGCATAGAATAATCTCTGCCCTTGGATCAACATTTTAATCTAAAGGTGAATATTAGGCATATATAACATTTTCTAAAAAGGAAACCTAATCTCATTCTCTCGCTCTCACGATTTTGGGGCTTCGGATTCTCTCTCGCCGCCACCACCATCATCGCACTCTCTCTCTCGCCGCCACCACCAGCATCGCACTCACTCTCTCTCGCCGCCACCCCCAGCATCGCACTCTCTCTCTATCGCCGCCGCCACCAGCATCGCACTCTCTCTCTCTCGCCGCCAACACCACCATCGCACTCTCTCTCTCGCCGACACCACCACCATCGCACTCTCTCTCTCTCTCTCTCTCTCTCGCTGCCACCACCATCGCAGCACCTTCAACATCATCATCTAGGTAAGATTAAATCTTTCTTCCGATTAGGTCGCGATTTTGTTTCAATTTGTGTTTTAGTTACTACGATTAGGTCAGATTAGGTCACGATTTTGCTATATTTGAGTAATATGTATGAAATAGAGTAATATGTATTGAGTAATGAGTGGTCTACTATGAGCACTATATGTCACTTGCTGAGTTATTACTAGACTGATTTGAGTAATATGTATGAAATAGAGTAATATGTATTGAGTAATGAGTGCTCTACTATGAGCACTATATGTCACTTGCTGAGTTATTGATAGACTGATTTGAGTAATATGTATGAAATAGAGTAATATGTATTGAGTAATGAGTGGTCTACTATGAACTAGACAATTTACAAACACGGTGACAAGTTATATTCCAAGGAGTATATGCTTCTGTGGAGGAAGTTCTAAAACTCCAGTCTTCATTATTCACTTGTCTTCTTTGTTAGTGATGTTAGATTTTATTTTGTACCTCTGTGGAATTTGTTTATATCAATTATCTAAAAACTATAGTTGCATGTAATTTTTAATATTGGAGGAAAGAAATCAGCTAACTGCTGTAATAACTACTTACTTGAAAAAGAACCTTTTGGTTTTCTTTCTATAGTTTCTAGCATATAACATATTTACTATATAATGAATTTGCCTTTGTTCTGGTTCAAAGTCGATGTTTCCATTTTAAAACAGGGACACAACTCTAGGTGTGTTTTTCTTTTTAAAATTATAGGTGCTGTGCCAAGTCATTAATTCTAGTAAATATGAGTGTATGGCCTATCAGTAAGTAGATTTAAGGCAGCCAGAGCTTAATGGATCTAGTAAATATGAGTGCATGGCCTATCAGTAAGTAGATTTAATGCAGCCAGTGCTATTCAGCTCCCACAGTGATAGGGTCTAAGAATGGGTAGTATTCATTATGGAGTCAGTTAAGTTTGTAAACAATCCTGGGCAAATTATCTGCAGTTACTGTTAGTTGACTGTTGTCTTAGTTTGTCAAGGAAGAGTCTATATTTCAGTCCCAAATTTTCTACCTCAAATGCAGCATGTCTTTAAGTTTTGATTTAAATTCGGATTAGCTATCTATTTTTCAAGTAATACTTGTTGCTGCTGATAATACTTGTTCTTCTCCCATAATACTTGTTGAGTAATATGTTGTGATAATCTTTTTTACTCAAGTAATTGTGACAACTTAATAATTCATGTTGAGTTACACAATAAATTGTTGAGTTACTCAAGAAAAGTAATGACACGTGTGAAGTAATTACATATGTTTTTTTATCGTTTGACACGTGTTAGATAGTTTTATTTATGTGTCTTGTTCTCATATGTGTGTATAATCTGAAACTTTCGGAACAGAATAGCATGCTTCAAATAGATAAATTGTTAACAAATGCTTGTATATTTTTTTTTTTCTTTGTGAATCTAGAATAGCATGCTGTATTTGAATTTGAGTGAGCAATTCTACATAAGTATCTAGGATTGTAGTATGACATCTTATTGTAGTATGTTCTGTTCCTTGCTTATTGAGTAATATGTTGTATGGACAGATATGAGAACAAGATCTGCGGCACGAATTGTTAACAATGACCATTCTGATGATTTTGTTACAATCATAGAGGAAGACGTAAATGATCGTACTGCTGCAGTTGGGACTGAAGAGGCAGAGGATGGATTTGCTGACATGAGAAATAAGAAAGGCAAAAGAACTTCATCAAATATATTGCATAGAAGTAAGTATTTGAATAATCTGTTTTTGGATTTGAGTAATTTGTTGTCAATATTTATGTTTAGAATAGTCATATCATAAGTTTTTTTGGGAGGCCCTGCCCTGTACGAGTTAGCTACAATTCAACCATGCCACCAATTAGGGGTCATATATTTAGATATAGTTTAATGGTGACAATTCTATTAGGAGCTGTGCATAGTTCAATACTGGCCAGATTTCATGAGTTCATGCTTTTAGAGAATAAAATCTGGATGTTGATTTGTTAGGATTCAAATATTGATTTATTTATTTTTTAATTTTCCTTTTCTTTTAATTCTAAAATTTACAAGCAGATGTGGCTTGTATTGTTTTTTTTAAAAGGTTTCATACTTAGTATTTTTTTTTTCTTTTCAAACTATAACCAAAAATATGGAACAAAGCTAGTAGTAATTTTTTGGATTTGAGTAATATGTTATTAATATTGAGTAATCTGTTTTTGGATTTGAGTAATATGTTATTAATATTGAGTAATCTGTTTTTGGATTTGAGTAATATGTTATTAATATTGAGTAATCTGTTTTTGGATTTGAGTAATATGTTATTAATATTGAGTAATCTGTTTATGGATTTGATTAATACGTTATTAATATTGAGTAATCTGTTTTTGGATTTGATTAATATGTTGTTAATATTGAGTATATTCTGTTCCTTGCTTTCTATTCTTGTTATTGAGTAATATGTTGTATGGACAGATATGAGAACAAGATCTGCGGCACGAATTGACAACAATGACCATACTGCTGCAGTTGGGACAGAAGAGGAAGACTTGAATGATCATACTGGTGCAGTTGGGACAGAAGAGGAAGAGGATGGAAGTGCTGACATGAGAAATAAGAAAGGCAAAAAAACATCATCAAGAATATTGCATAGGTGTTTCCCTAAGAAGCTGACAGAATTAGTTTTGTTGTTGAACGAGGGAAAGAAAGATCCTAGGAAGAAAGAAGACTGTATTAAGAAAGAGAAGTATATTACGGAATGTGGATTTGGTGGATTGTTAAAACTGAACATCACCATTATCCCGGGGGTATTTGTAAGTTGGATTTTAGATAACTTTGACGAACATAGGGGAATGATTGTCAATGAAAATGCAAGAATTACAGTTGGAGAAGAAGATGTGAAGAGGGTATATGATTTGCCAAGGGGTAAGAAGATAATTGATTTGGAAAAGGTTGACAAATCAAGTAAAGAAAAGGTGAAGAAATTTAAGGAGCAGCTCGGGTACATAGGGGAGACTTATGATAGTATGATCCACATACATACCAATGTTTTGTATGAAAAATTGATGAATTTTGAAATCACAAAGAACAAAGCTTGGGCAAAAGGTTTTATATTATTGGCTATCGGAACCATTCTTTGCCCTACTACTTCATACTTGATTAGTTTGAACTATGCTACAGTGTTGAGCGAAGTAAAGAAAGTTAGTAGCTACAACTGGTGTCAACACTTAATTCAACATGCCAACGGAGGGATTAAGAAAGATGCATGTTCTGGGAAAGCAGACTTCCACTTTCTTCTAGTATGTAATCTATTAAAATATTGTTTTCATTTAATGTATCCTCTTTAAATTTTACTTAATAATCAAATTTAATATCTTCATTGTAGGTACATTTTTTAGATATGGTGCAAACAACCAAACAAAAGGAAATAGTTGAAAAAGCACCAAGTTGTGGAAATTGGGAGGATGGCAATGTGAGCATGGAGTTGAAGAAAATAAAGAAGAAGGGAGGTTTCAACAAGGTGATCATTCTTGATAAACAAGATTGTGATATTCCAGAAAGTAGTATGGCAGCAAAAGACATGGGTGATGAAGTGATGCATGACAAAATTGCTGAGACTGCAAAACGTAGTAGAGAGAAAGTGATCCAAAGAAAAGGGAAAAAGCGAAAGACACAAAATGTGGATAATGAAATGATGGAGGCTCATTTGGCTCCACAAGACTACGCATTAGAAGAGGTATATCTGAACGAAATACTCAATATTCAAATTTAGTAGTGTAATATATTAGCAGTATTGAGTATTGAGTAATGCTTAGTATATGGTCATTCATTGTTATTTGAGTATCGAGTATTGTGTACTATATGACCATTCATTGTTATTTTAATATTCAGTATTGAGTGCTACAGTTTGACTATTGAGTATTGCATAATATATGGCTATTCATTGTTATTTTAGTATTCAGTATTACTGTTTGAGAGTACATGTTTAATATGTGGCTATACATGCTTAGTTTGAGTAATATGTGGCTATTGATTTGAGTGCTTTTATGTACATTGCAGGCTAAAAAACAAATAAAAATTTGTGATGAAAAGCTGAAGTTTTGGGCAGATTGGAAGACTTATTGGGTCAAACAGGCAGAGGAAGCTGAGTCTTCAATGAGAAAAGGAAAAGAAGTTGGAGAAAAGGAGCATCGTTCTAATACGGAAAAAGAAGTTGGATATAAAGAGGATGCTGCACATGAGCCTAGAAATGCAAGTCCTGAATTGGTTGAGAGTGAAGACAATGATTCGGATCATGGGCTTGAAGAACAAGCTGCAAATTTAGTTGATAAAGAGGATGATGCAGAACAGCCCGGAAAAGAAGATGATGCAAGTCAGCCTGAAAAAGAAAGTCAAGAGAAGCATGGTGATACAGCTGAGATGAATGATTCTGATTGGGGTCAGCCTTCTTTTAGTCTAGGATTCAGTACTCCTATATCATTGGAAGAAAGTAGAAAGTCACCATCTGATGTGGCAACATACACACTTATGGAGAACATACCACAAAATGAACAGATTCCGCTTCCAAAAAGGATCTCAGCATTGTCACAATACTTTAGATCCCCATATGTAATGCAAATGAAGAAGGCAAAATTGAGTGAGGAAGACACACAATTGGTCAACTATGCATGGACATTGGCAGAAGCAAATGGAGGAGCTATGTACGTTGATTTTTTAATTCAAGCCATTTAATATTTTTTTAACTTCAATTTTTAAATGAGATTCATTATATTTCATCTCTAATTGATAATGATTTTAACATGAAGGGAGGTATTGTTCCAAGACAAATGCAAGATGTTAGACAACCTTAACAGGGGATCCTTATTTTGTCTCAAGAAGGATTGTAAGTTAGAGGGGGATGTCATTGGAAACTATTTTAGTTTCTTGAATAAAAAAGAGATGATGAAAGGAAAGATGAAAAGGTTGATATTCCCGGTTACATATGAAGTAAGTATCACATATTGATTAGTTTTAATTAACTAAAATTTACAATATCTTCATTGTTTAAATTCCCATATTAAATGTATTCTGTTATAATTATTTGCACATAGTTTGAGCATGGCGTCAAGATCACTAGACGCAAAAAGGATCATAGAGAAGCCCATGTAGTGGCCGAGTATGCAGAAGATTTAATAAGACAGCTCAAATACATGGATTTTAATGATATAGACGTGGAAAATCCTGAATATGTAAGTACATTTTTGCTTAATATTTGTGCGAACATATTGTAAATATATTGTGCTAGGATAATATTCAATAATGTTTAATATGTTGATAGTATTGAGTAATCTGCCATACTAAGTGATACAGAAAGAATTTCTGCTATATCAAAGGTAGAATTCAGTAACTCTTTGAAAGATAGTTCATTTGAGAAAAGTTCAACGAAAGGAACTGATAATGTGTCAAATGAGATAAACACTACCAGTCATATAATACTATTTGGTCAGATCGTGCGTCCCGCTGAAAAAAGTTTCGATGATTCTGCTATTAAGGGGGCTGATTGTAGTGAGATGCACAATGGGGGCTGATTAATGGGGCTGATTGTAGTGAGATGCACAATGGGGGCTGATTAAGGGGGCTGATTCTGCTATTAAGGGGGTTGTTGAAAATAATAGCTCAACTAGTTTTTAGAAAATAGTGAAGTAGCTAATAAGATGGATAAAACATGGCTTTAAACTTGCATACTGTTGTAAACTTTCTACTTTGTTACTATACCATGGTATGGTTTTCTTTTTTCTTTTAGTTATTCTCTCTTAGGATTTGGAGATGATAATTTTTATCACCTTTTAGTCACAATTTAAGTAAGTTAACTGCTTTTGAATTCTCATATATGCTATTGAAATTTATAACAACTTGGTTGGTAACAGACTTGCTCTTAAGTGTGTCAACACTAATCACATCACGACATGCTTTGAGATTTTTATTGCTACTAGTATTAAAAATTAATTTTAAAAAAAGTACGTAGTTATTAAGAAACTTAATAAGAGCAATGAAGAACATCATTTACAGCTCGGCGAGTCCATATGGCAGTGAAACAGTGGCTGAAATATCACACTGCTATTCAGCCAATGTTTGATGGATCCAAATCTCTAAGTTTAAACCATATTCCAAATTAGAAACCTAAGAAGTATGAACGTTTTGTAACAAAATAATACTGAACACATGGGATAATATTCAATAATGTTTAAGTAATATGTTGATAGTATTGATTACTCTGTTTTGATTAATTACAAGGTTAGCTATAGCAATCTGTTTTGATTAATATGTTGATAGTATTGAGTAATCTGTACTGAGTAATCTGTACTGAGTAATCTGTATTGAGTAATCTGTACTGAGTAATCTGTACTGAGTAATCTGTATTGAGTAATCTGTATTGAGTAATCTGTTTTGATAGTATTAAGTTCCATGTTGATTATTGTACTCATGATTTCTTTTCATCATTACAGTGGTTTTTCCCAGTTTATTTGAAGAGTCACTATGCTGCATATGTGATTGATTTCAAAGAACAGAGGTTCGGATTTCTGAATAGTTGTGAAAGGTTCACATTTCGAAAAGAAGATGAATGGGACAATTGGGGGAAGTGGAAAGTGAGATATGGGATGGAGTTGATAAATGCTAAGAGAAATGAACCTATAGACTTTAGTCAATGGAGTTGGGAGGATGTGAATTTGCCTTTACAACATGATAGGAAATCATGCGGGCTATTTGTTCTGACATATATTGAGAAATGGGATAGCAAGCAAGCTGCAATTTGGGATTTTTTTTAAGCATTGGGATATGATGACAAATGAAGAGCAAGATGATTTTATGGAGATTCAAAGAGTAAAAGTGTTGCTAGACATCTTGAAGCGTGAGGACAATGAGTTGCTTCAAAACTTGACAAAGTTAGCTCTGACATTGGCTGAAGAAGAGGCTGCATGTGCTATGGAGGATGACTTGGAGAAAGAAGCAGAGAAGAACAAAAAAAAGGTGAAGACAAAGAAGTCAGCCCCTAACTTGGGTGAAGAAGAGGAAGAATGTTCTATGGCACAAGTCCTTGAGAAAGAAGCCGGGAAGAAGACAAAAAAACCTAGGACAAAAAGGAAAAAAACTCTATATTGAATTGTGTAGTAAGAATGTTGGTTTCTAGAATTGATTAAGTTTGACTTGTATGAGCAAATTGTTTCTTTAAGCTTAAATGTAGACAAATTGTTTCTTTAAAGCTACTGTCCTGTTCCATATTGATGCAGATTCCTTTTTACGTATTTTCAAATAAAACTGCAACTTTAAATTAGTAGACTGTTTGAATCATCCGGTACATCCAATGAATAGATTCAATGACAATTAGTTTTAAAAAATTTCAATCAATGAGGTGTTTTTAAATCGATTCAAATACAATCTCAATACATATCTAGAATATTTATTCTAGAATACAAGCAAGAATTTAATGAAAACAATTTGCACTGTAATAAAAATGATAAGAGAGGAGAATAGTTATTCATTCTATGAAGTACCCTGCTCCTCTTTTGTCTGTTGTTTACTCGACTGTTGTAATAATTCTAGGAACTATAATATGAACTTATGACTGTGTTGTGTTGTGTGTGATAACAAAAATATAAAACAAAACATAACACGATACAATAAAAAATAAGGGAATGTGATTTTGTAATAATAAAATAATAATTTTGTGAGAATTGATTTTGAAATAGAGTATGATCCTCGTTTTGGGTTTGAATTGAATTTTATATCTTTTTTTAAATTTAAATAAGATATATGGACTAAAGATTTTCTTCTAAATATATAATAAAGTACTGCATAAGATTTGTTTAAGGATTTCTTCCCTTGGACTCAATAACTCATCATATCTGCAAACTCCTGAGCAAATGAAGTGCCCTTTGCCACTGTGGTTTTTCTGACAGAACAATTCTTCTTAAAGCTGGGACTGCTCCAGCAGCTATAATTCCTGAATGGTTCTCACTATCCATACTCAGATTATACAGCTATAATTGTTGATTCCTAATTGAAAAACAAACTAATTCATCTACTAATTGATTAATTGAGCAAAAGCTAAATTGACAATGGAAACATAGAAATATCATTTATTATCCATTCCGGTCACTAATGTATTTGCAGTAACTAAAACGGAATAGTAAAAATTCTGCTTACAGTATGATGAAAATTTGAAATAGTAGACTGAAATATAATAGTCTAAAATAATGGAAAGAAATAATGAAAATCAATCAACATTGTTGATTGTTAAAGCTAATTTTGCAGCATCTTCTTCTTTCTTTTGTTTCTTCCGCTGTGCGATGAATCTTTGTCTCTCCCTAGCTAACTCATAATCACTTTTGAGCCGTTTCTTAGCCCTGATTGGATTGGGTCTCTTTTTGAACTTTTTTACACTAGAATCAACTACAAGAGGTTCAGCAACACTAGTATCTTTGCAAGATGCAGACCTGGAAGATGAAGGTTGACCGGAAACACCTTTAGCAACAATCAACTCTTCCGCTTGCTTCCCACATTCAATTGCAGCATTAAGAAAAAATTGGCACGCATCAGGGTCCATGCAAACACGGGTTATAATCTGAAGCATAACACCAGAAGCTTGTTGATATCTTTGTGCAAAAGTAGTATCTTGAATACCTCCAATACTGATGGGTTTTAAAGCATCAAGGGATGGACGAATTCCTTTAGTCCAACGCTTCAATATGTAGTGGTCAGGTATGGACTTCAAGGACTGGTATTGGACAGAACTCCCTAAGAAGTCTAATATCTTGAAAACATGGCGACATAAGAATCCCCGGTTCTCGAACATCCGACAGGTACAAGTAAAAATCTTGTTCCCAATATCTACCGTAACAACCCTCTCATCAAGTCGCAAAGGATCTTGATCATTAGGAAGAAGGTTTTCTGGAACTTCTTCGACCGACATATAAACATTCGCAGCGGCATCATTATCAAAATCCATCTCATCGGCATCACGAACAAGTTGAATTGTGAACACTTTGAAAACTCTATTAGAAATTGAACTTCTTGACATGTCCTCCTCATAATAATATTTGAAAGAAAGATCATATTGCTTGTGAATGAATGCAAACGATGCTGGAGTATACTTGGCGACAACGGACCTCATGAGTTGGCTGTTGGGATAATTGTTTCTTGGCCTAGTATTAGCAGCCTTGAAATCACAATCAGCATGATTATCTCGCATTTTCTCAACCATAACATTGAAATGGATAAAGAATTGCACAAGTGAGTGGTCTGGCTGAAGAAAGTGGCGAAGAAAGGCATTGAACGACTCGCTTAACTGTGTGGTCTTCAAACCGGCAGTGAAGTGTGATTTCACCCAAGCAGAAGACCATTGAGTACGATTACGATGAATCTGGACAAGCCAAGTAAATTCAGAAGTGGCTTTACCACCAAAACAATTTTGAAGCATCTTATTCCAATTGAAGTCAAACTCTGCCTCATCATCAACATTCGAAACCAAGTGATGTAGTTCGTCAAGAAATGCACCATTGCAACGAGAGCCTAAGTTGGACTTTGCATTCTCCCCCATGTGCCAAGAACACAAGCCATGGAAGACATCGGGGAAGATGTTTGGAACTGACTTCATCAAAGCAGAAGCTTGGTCTGTATAAATTGTAATGGGTTTCTTATTTTTCATGCACTTCAGGAAAGTGGTAAACAACCAATCAAAACTTGCTGAAGTCTCATCGTATAGCAGGGCACAACCAAATAATACACTCTTACGGTGGTTGTCAAATCCAAGGAACGGAGCTGGTATGTGTGACAAAAACATATAACGAAAAAGTTAAAACAATTGATGATATCAATCTAAAAGCAGTGTCATACCTAAAACAAAGGATGTTATCAATATATCTTTATACTAATATACCATGATGTAATAATAAATATGGTAGAGAAAATATATCAACGCACTGATAAATACAAAATAAAATGGAAGCTTGATATAATAGTAGTGAAATGAATAGAACACATACCTAATGGGCGATACTCCGTATTTGTTCGATAAGTAGTGTCGAAACTGATGAGATCACCAAATAATTCATAGTCTTGCTGCATGATTGCATCTGACCAGAAAATACTAGCTATGTTCTCTTCAGAATCTACTTGGATATCATAATAAAATGACGGGTTCCTCAAAGCTTCGTTTCTAAGATATTCTTGGATAATAGTGGCATCACCAATGACCATTTCCTTTTGTCGAACAGTGGTGAGAAAGTTCTTTAAATCTTGGAAGCAATACCCAAGGTTCTTTGAACCACCAGCTATTTGACGCATAACTTGAAAGGAGGATCTTACAGACATGCCTGATTTTGAATTTATTATAGCAAGTTGTTTTTGAGGCTCACTAATCTCTCGAGCCGATCTCAAGTAATGCGAATGCTCGGGTTTATGGAGAGGGTGGTTATGAGTAACATTCCATTTGTATATGTGATAACCTTTAACATTGGAATCATACTTCAACGAAATACTAGCTGGGCAACCAGTCCTTTCCTCGGGAAGTTCTTTCTCTTTATGATATTCAATGAGAACAGGAGTATCCGAGTTTGTCTTGTTCTTAGGATCCGCCCGACTTCCGTGCTTGAAACCATGCTTGTTACAAACATAACGGATATATTGCACAATGTCCGTTTTTTTGTTACGAGAATCATAGAAGGAATGCAAATTTCTTCTCACGCTAAATCCCTTTTCATGAGCGTATTTAGCATAGAAATCCTTGATTGATGAAAGCTCGTGGAAGACAAAATGTTGCCACGATTCATTATTTTCATCGGAGATTGAACCAACATCTTGAGTGACATTTGTGGAAGACGATATCTCATCCATTAGCAACACAACCTACATAATACAAATTACAACTTTATTAATAAGACAGATAGATATGCATATTCAATATTACACAGTCAAGGTTATTCTATCAAAATATATTGCACATTACTCATGGAATCCTAACATTACTCAACCATATTTACAACATAATTACAATCAGTTCTATTGAAATTCAACACTAAGGGTAATGTAAATCCCCTGTTCATATGCAAGCACGGTTAGTTCAATTGGAGAAAAGCTTTACAACATAATTGTGCAGCCCAAACTCATGGTTTACAACATAATTCTACGGCCAGTAACATAATATTCATTTATTGTTCATAGAAAAATTACAAAGAAAATCCTTCTATAAGACACACTATAATACACACATTCAGTTAATCAAACAGTTTGTGTGATACCCTTCTAACCAAATTTCACAGAAATTAGCAGAACAAAGATGATAGGTGAGATAGGGAGAGCAAGTCTGACTCACCGATGGCGGAGCGGAGCTGTGACCGAAAGAGAGGGAGTTTCAACGGTGTGTCTGTGGTGATGCTGCAGAGCAATTCTCGGTGTTGTCACGTTTCGAAATTTCGACAGCCTTGTACTTTTTCACTTCGTTCACCTTATCCAATATACATTAGGCAAGGTTATTATATCAAAATATATCGCACATTACTCATAGAAGTATGCAAGGTTATTCTATCAAAATATACATTACTCATGGAATCGTAACACTACTCAACCATAGTACATACATTACTCAATGAATTCTTGAATTAGGTAAAACAATCAGTTCTATAGAAATCCAGAAATTGAAGTGTGAATCATCTAAAATTAAATTTAACAAGTTTAAAATTCAATACCTATGATTTCGTGGATGAAAGTGAGCTGTGAGAAATCACCGGAATGAATTATTGATGGCGGCGAAGAAAGGCGACGATGATTAGGTGTTGGGAAGGAAGCATGGCAACAGTGGTGATGTGTTGAGAAGGAAGGATGAAGACGGTGGTGATCGGCGGAGATTGGCGGTGGCGACGGTGCAGGCGGTGGCGACGGTGCAGCGGTGGCGACGGTGGTGAATTGAGAAGAAAATGATGTCTGAGTCGTTGAATTGAGAACGAACAAATCACGAAAACGTTTTTTTTTTTCTGTTTTTAGTAAATATATATATGGTGATTTCTAGCCATTAGATGGAAATATTGATCCAAGGGTTTAGGTTAACTTATGCACCATGCATAAATAAATGTTTATGCATATTAGCAGCTGCCCAGGCTCACTAAGCGGATGCTGTGTATTTTCAAAAAAATAAATGGGTCTGCTAAGCGGACCTAGCCCGCCAAGTGGATGCCCCAACATAGTTAGCTACTGTGATAGGTCACTTGAAGCGGGGTTATGAAAAGTTTAATCCCATAAGCGCGCTGGAGGGTCGCTAAGCGGACCCTGCTTTGCAGAAAATTTATGAACTTTGAAACAGCGTATCTTTTGATCCGTGTACCCTTTTTAAGTGTCGTTTTGGGTGTTGCAAGGCTAATTAAAGGTTTTATATGATAATTTGGTGAGATGGTAAGTGGACCGATTTTATTTTAAAACTCGATTTTGTTACTTTGGTGAAATAAAACATTGTGCATATATATATATATATATATATATATATATATATATATATATATGTGTGTGTGTGTGTGTGTGTGTGTGTGTGTGTGTGTGTGTGTGTGTGTGTGTGTGTGTGTGTGTGTGTGTGTGTGTGTTTGTGTGTGTGTGAATATGACAATGTATTGGTGTAGTGATGGATAGATTGTGATTATTACCATGTTTATTGTGACAAATGTGTAAATGATTGAATGATTGCAAAAGTATGTGCATACTTGTTGGTGATGATAGTGGTGGGTTACTGTGAAGCAATGTATTTCATCGGATTGGTGATGTGTAGGTATGTCATATGTGTGCATTCATTCATAAATCATTTTGGTGATGGATCCCGACGATGTTGGATCATTGGTGGGCATAATTCTCAGTGTGTGGAATTTGTGTCGGTAGGGCCGTATCTCGGTGACGTTTAGATCGGTCGGGTGGAGAATTAAATATGGAGAGAAAAAATTATTCCTTATCATTTTTAACTATTAGATTGAAAAGAATTAACGGTCAAGATATGGAGTAGGTTATAATAACTTACTCTTGGAGTAAATATATTCCTTATATATATATATATATATATATATATATATATATATATATATATATATATATATATATATATATATATATATATATATATATATATATATATATATATATATATATATATCCTAGGCCCATTTATTAGGAGATAACATATGTGTGAATGGAACCCCAAAAAGTTGAATAGTTTTATCTTCAATACAACCAAATAACAAGGATGCATGCCTACTTTTCTAGATTTTATTTCTGACTTTGCAACTTCATACTTTGGAATATAAAACCAAGATTCAGTTCTATAGGAGAATGAAATTCTAAATTCTAAAATTCTATTTCACAATCTCACAGCCCAAACATAGCAAGCACCCTTGATTTTTTTTTAGTGGCAAAATTATATATCCACGTGTGCAATCTGGACAAGATACTAATTTACCAACTTGTTATTTAATTTTGAGAATGATAGCAACACAACACCTACTTAAATATCTAACTTTGAAAAGAAAAGTGCAAATCTTCAATTCTTCAAAATATCTATTAAACATGACACATAAAATTTCTCCAACCAGACAAGACTTTGGTGTGGTTGATAAAGTCGAAATGAGTATTTTACAACAATATGGTTTTAAATGTTTTAAAAAGATTTGACATTTTACTTGGCTACAAAGATTGCGGGTAGCATAGTGGCACTATTATTATACTATGATGACTGTGACAGAGAGAGAACAATCTGTTCTTTGTCGAAGAATTGGGCCATTGCACTATCTAGAGAATCCGTTGTAGTGGGCCATGGGCGGCTCATGAGTCATTCTTATTCTTACTCCCTTTTCATATTCTTGACAAATCATAAAGCCACACTAAGAACCAAAATAATAACTATAAATTTTATTTTAGAGGTCAGTTTGGAACTCAACAGGTTTTAGTCCTTTCTGATGGCAGCGGAGGATTGAATATGTCTTTTCTATTAAATTCAGTGTCAATCACCACTGAATTAACTACCGACTAATAATAACTCAATAAATTTATATTTTTAAATTACTTTATTTCATAATACAGGATTTTGATATGTAACTTGTGAAGGTTGTAAACTTCCAATATTGTTATTGTAGGAAAATTGAATGATTAAACATATTAAAAATTTGATTTGTGGAACAAAAGAATAATGACAATGACTAAGAAGTTACAAATGAATTATAAGAAAATAGGTCTTCAAGTTTATAAGAGCTAGCAAATGCATGTAAAAATTACATAATGACAGAGTCTCATTTCAGTCTCAAATTTACTATGTTGTTTGTCCTCAAAACTTCATACTAACCAAATCAATGACTAAGACCAATCGTTGTCGAGTTATCACTTTCGTTCCTTGCTTCAATCCAACATAATCCAAAAAGCTTTTTTTCAAGTTTCTATATACTCAACCTTCTCTCAATCTCACCATTTACTCTTATTTGAAACAATATGGTAAACATTCATTCACATATAATTGACATCAAACATATAAATTTTTAAGAATTCTAAAAAATCGTCCATTTCTATTAGAAAACACGCTTTTAAGGTCTTTCAAAGGCTGTAATGTGGATTATGTCCAGGTGGGATATATTTGGCCAGTAGGTTTAATTCCTTGGAGCTAAGTACTTGCTACCTTCCTATTTTCACACCATCCTTACATATTCTTTTTTTTAACTGATTGGGTACTAGATTTTCGAATCTATTTTCTTTGGAGCTTTTTTTCCTTTTTTTTCTCCAAAAGCTTTAAATTTGAACAAGATAAAGATTTTTATAGCTTATATTCATTCTCGTGTTTTTTTTTCATCATCACTTTATTTTTCAATTCTAAGATTCTAGTACCCTAACTCCAAACTTAAATTGTTTTTTATTCCGGAAGCAACCTCAAACTTAGCTTTTTTGCATGAATTAGAAAAATAACAATCTGCTTAACTCTAAGGAGGGGATGGAAAAATTCCTCTTTCGAATCAATTGGCTAAATTTGTGGCTAAGTTACCGAAAAAATGAATCAGACTCAAAGAGTTTAACAACGGATTAAAATTCTTTTAAGGTTCACCTAAGAAAGGCTCTAAGTAAAAAACAAGCAAATTGTCTCCGCGTGTAATCAAACAAATAGATAACAAATTCATAAATAAAGCAAATCCTAGTAGATGGGCAATCATATGTACACTAATAACAAGAAAGAAGATAAATAGTGAAATTATTTATATCAAGCCTTACTTATAGAGGTATATAGTGATTAAGTACAAGATCATTAAATATTACTCTTCTTCATACTTTGTCAATCTGAATTAGGAACTTCTGTAACAACCATGCTTTCTCTTTTCTTTTGTTTTTATTTTCTTGTGTCTTTCATTCTTTTTGTCATTGATAAGACATCATACTAAGAATTGAAGAAAATAACATAAAAAAATTCATTCATTAAATAGAACAGTAGAATAGTTCACAAAATGTGAAAGAAAAAAAAAACAAACGAAAGAAAATAAATGCCCCCAATATCTGGACTACCTCCCATAGAGTGCTTATTTAAAATCCTTAGCTTGACTGTTTGATTCTCTAATCAGGTGCTTCCTCCAAAATTATATCAGTATATCTAATTAGTTCGAAATCAAGTTTGATCTCATGCATGATGTTATTCGGGTTTCTTCCCCTTAAATCAAGTGTATTCCATATATGTGCTCCCTCATTCTTTCCCAACACTCTTTTAGGCTTCTCTTTCTCCAAAATCAAATTTCTTAACCATGGAAAGAGGCATCAAGTTAATGCTTGCTCGTAAATCACAAAGTGCCTCCTCTATCTTTAGCTTGCCAATGGTGAAAGAAATGGCAGATCTCCCTAGCTTTTTGAGCTTTGGTGGAAGTTCCTTTGTATGATTTTACTTCACTCTTCAATCAATTTTATATTCTCATCATACTTTGTTTACGCTTTCCGGTTAATGGATTTTTTATGAATTACGCACAGAGTGATATTTTCTCCACAACTTTACCACAACGGGCGTTAACATCATGCTTGTTGACATTCTCCCTAAACTTCTTGAGCTAATTATCTTCCTTTTCTTTCTTCAACTTTTTATTTAAGATAGGATAAGGTGGTTTCACATAGTAAGAGAGTTCAAAATTTGGTTCGTTAAGAATTTGCTTCTTGGTTCTTCTCAAAGGTGAGTTTCTGATAATTAGTTTGCCTATTGTATATCCTCTTCATATGTCTTCCTCTTTTTCCTCACTTTTTATTCCTCTATTTTTTGCTCTTTTTCAAACACTCCCTCATCCATTACTTCCTCCACTCTATTTTTATTCTCACTCCTAGAATATGTTATTTTGGAAACTATCATGTTTCTCTTCTCAATGGAATTTCAACACTGATTCTTTAGATTTTCTTTGTTATTCCCACAAAATCTCCCACTCGAACTAGGTTGATTTTAATTTCTAGTGTGCCTACTCACAATTTTTTCTAAAGTAAACAACTTCATTCCATAGATAAAATAGAAGAAGTACAAGCATAAAGACAAACATTGAGTGAGAGCATTTCTCATCTTCAAACTAAAAGCAACATTAATAGTTAAGTCTCCTAAGAGTTGGACAAAAATAAACTTTGAGAGATTATAATCCAAAAGAGTATTACCCATCCAATCCCTTAATCCTAGCAACCAAGAAACAATCTTCCAAAATAGATGAATGAGTTTGGGAACCACAATCTTTGAATCTATCCAGTTATGGATCATTTCTTTAGCTTTATCACGCCCAGTTCGATTATACCGGTTCTCTAACTTGAAAAACCCCACCATCTCTGAAAGAAGCCTTTGTTGGAAGGAAGAGAGAAACTGGATAGAAATCACCCTGATATTTTTACTCTAAAATCCATTATCAACATCCAAACCTCTTTGGAGTAAAACAAAAAACACCTTAAAGATACTCCAAAAAGAAAAACACTTACGAGTCATATTATCAACCACCAAGAGTGCATACATAGAACCCAAAAGATAACAACACAAGATAAAAAGCACAAAACTAAATTTAGATAAATGGAAAGGAGGAAGAAATCGTAAACTGTAGGTAAACCATGGTGGCTTAGGAGTTGGTGAACGGTAAATATCGTCGAAGTTATGGGAGCGGACAGTAGTGCCTCCGAAGGAGCCCATGTCAGCAGAAGGATCTTTGGAGATGAATTAACGGTTGAAATCTTTGAGGGTGTGAAAACAGCCGTTGGTGGTAGCTCCGGTGGAAGCCGCTTCAGAAGGAAGAGGGTTTTGGTGGTGGGGGTAGTGAAAGGGGGAAGCCGATGAAAGGGGTTAATTGATTAAAGGGAGTGATACTCTCCATAGAAGAGTGAAGGAGACAACCATGAAGGTGGATTTTCTTGATACTCTCCACAACTTCTTGATTCTTACTTACTCAAAATTCGCTTGAGTCATCTTCATGAATTGAGCCATATTTTCTTATAACTAAGATGGCTTTTCTTGTGTTCGATTTTGCTGAACTTGAGGGACTTGAGGAACTCATTGTCTTGCATTCAAACTTTGGTTGTTACTCACCTTGAATTTCGAGTGATCTTTCCAACCTGCATTATAATATTAGAATAAGGGTTACCTCTTTGAAAATTTCCAGCATAGTGCGCTTCTTTTGTATATCCCTCTAGTACAAAGTTTCTATTAGCATTCTCTTCTCCATATAAATCACACCATAGTGTCTGAATATGACTAACATTGGATAAAACAAGGAGATCTACAAACCCTAATTGATTAAAATAAACCAGGTTTAAAGCAATTAGTTTAAACAAAATATGTAAAATAAAAAATTTAATGTTTTTTAAATAATCATTAAAGGTTAAGGAAATCGAATGTTCGATAAAATATGATAATTAAATAATTACTGGATTAAATCCTAATTAACTAATTAATTAAAAGTATAGGCAAAAATTTGAATTTTTAATATTTAAAAAAACAATTATTGGTAAGATGATAAAAAAAGTTGAGTTTTCGATAAAAATAAAAATAAATGATCGTCAAAAATAACATGCTTAATGAAAATATAAAAATTTAAGGTAAATAGTTAATAAAAATAAAATAATAAAAAAAGAAAATAAATAAATAAATAAAAGGGATTATGTAATTAAAAAATAAATAAAATTTTTTTTGGGAAAACTTAGCTCTGATCAGGTGTGGCAAGGCTTAGCAAGACCATGGTAGACTCTCAGCTCTTTGCGCGTTGGATTTGGAAGGAAGAGGATCTGATGGACGGTGGAGCAAAGGCGCATGGAGGATCGTACGTCTTAACGCACTGGATCACTGAGTTTTTGAAATTCCTGCGTGGTGCGCGCTTACACCAATGGGGGAGTGACGCGTAGTCGTCTTCAACCTCCCAATCGTCGTCTTAGGTATGCAAATACCTATAGTGACAGTTCCAAGTCGTAGCTATACCCTGCATCTTACGAATACATGCAAAACCAAACAAAAATATTTCGCGAGGCCGCCTATGAATTCGTCTAGGCCTCACGAATTTAGTCATGGCCCTTATTTAGCCTAATTTTACCTGTACACAAAAGCCCTAATTGAAGCTAACAAACCCTAACAATGGTGATCTACGGCAAACATGCATGGAAACACAATTAAACATCCAGAAAGCATCAGAACATTATAACAAACAATTATATGTAATCAAAACGTATTTATACATTATGAATCATGCTAATCGAATCAAGAAAATTCAAGACAAACCGTGGCTTAATTGGAGATGATTTTGGGGGTGTTGAATGCGTGTGATGATCCAAACAACTTCAGAATGCTTCAAGGAATCTTTCTGGATGCTTAGAACTGCTTGAGTCTCTCTCTAATTCCAAAATTGAACTTCACTCATTTTTGAAAATTTTGGAGCTTGATTAGGGTTTGTGAAGCTGCCAAAACGTGTGTTCTTGGTCTGGATATGTTCACTACTTATAGTAGTATGAATTAGGTCAATAAAACTGACCAAAATCTTTATGAATCAATCATGGGAAATTTGATTTGAAACTTGATTTATTTTCTTTCTAATTATGGCCAATATTTGATTCACTCACTCCAATTCCAATTTGCACGAATTTTGAATGATTATGTGGTATAATTGATGATTGGAATCAAGTGGAAACAGAATCAAAACAAATCCTTTTCATATTTTTCACATTACTTGATTTATATTATTTTTTATGAATTAAATTCAATAAAAATATGAATATTAAATCAAAAATTCGTGGCATTGGATATGGGGCCCTAAATATCATGAGGACAAAGATTGGATCTTAAAAACCTGGGCTTATTTGCAAAGAAATCCATTTTGAAGCCTTTTACTTCACATTTTTCCTCTTAAAATGGTCCAACTTTGACAAGGCATATCTCACTCAATTTTCAAGATATGGAGGAGTTCTAAGAGTTTTTGGAAACCTCAATTTTATCTTGATGATATGGGCTTTGACAAAAACCTGCTTTTGGTTGACTTTCAAAAAGGACCTATAATCTTTTGGTCAATACCTCTCAAATGAAGCATTTCTAGCCTTGGCATGTGAGAGACAAAGTTGTAGGGAATTCCATTTCCTTCAAAATGAGTTTTGGATGGGAAATTTCTGATGTTCCATGTGAAAGTTATGGCTGGTCAAAGTTCAAATAACTTTAGGTTAAAAAACCCTAATTTAGAAACTTTAGGTTTTGTTGATTTCTGAACTTTCCTTGATGAATCATGATCAACTTTTATCAAATGATGAATGAGACCTCAAAACGTTGATGTTTGACCAAAAATCAGGAGTTTTGACTGTATTTTGACCATAGTTGACTTTTAGATCGAATCAGTCGACTGTTGACCATTTGAATTGTTTTTGTGAATCAAAGCTTGAAATATAATGGGCAAATTTTGGGGTATGACACCATGAACAGTAGCCGTTGTAACACCCCTTTTCTAACCCCAAATATATCATACAATCAAACAGAGTAAGCATGCATAAAGGAAAAAGGGCGTCACATGTTATTTTCATCGCAATGAAAACCTAAAACAAACATCCAACATTCTTAATACGCAAAGATCATTTCGTAACACAAATGCAATCTCATGTTCTCATACATTATGCACAAACGCTTGCGGAAAAAATTCGAATTGCTATTAAAGATTTCAATGAATATATCCCATACTATATTCATCTACCAAATTTAAATAACATCAATATCTTTGTTACTTGAACATTAAAACTCTAGGCTACAACGGCCTTTAATCACATATCCAAAAGTCATCACATATATTCAATATTCAACAAAGCATAAGAAATAGCAATATTCAAACATGAACATAAGTCTAAGAAACCCCCAAGTGTTACATGATCAGAGCATATGACTCTCTACCTAATCAAAACGAAACATCAGAGCTCTCCGGCTAAGTCACGAATCGAGCAACTACTCTTCTGAACCTGCACGTTACCAACCAAGGGTAACATTCAAACAGAAGGGTGAGAATTCAAATTCTAAATAGAAAATATAATAATAGGAAATGCAACATAAGTAAGCATACATTTCACAACCCTTCACTTTTCTCAAAACATGTATTTATCTCCAATATAAAGTTAACATGTTCAATACAATTAATCATCACAATTAATTCACAACCTCATACATTGACAATTTACATATATACACATATATCACTCATACATATATATTCCATATTTCATATCAAATATGTATTAATCACATATATCTCATTCTCATCACATTCTCTAATTCATATAAAATGATTCATCATTCCACATACATGCATATCAATCAAATTCGCATCCACACATTCATACCACATAATCACACATAACAACATTTCACACCGACACGTGCGACTCAAGTGTGACTCTATGCGATATGCATGTGGATCCCTCTGTTATCATTTTCGGTCATGTCGATTGTCATTCTCTCTAGACTAGATAACCACCTCAAAGCCCCATTCTCGTTAAGCTTTCAAACCCCATACTCGTTAGATTTGGGACAAGTAAATAACCTTCACGAGATTACCCAACATTTCCACTTTCAAAGACTCATGCTTGTGTACGTGTGCAACAAAACAAGACTCATGCATTTAAGACGATCCCTATATCTCTTAAACTACACAATCACATCTTCACAACTTTGCACAACATTACACAACATGCAATTCAATCCAATCTCAACACAATTATCATTTAGAACTCCATTACATAATACATTCAATTACACCTTACACATGTTATTTAATCAATTAATAACACATATTGAACATATAGAAGTAATAGGTATGCAAGTCAAGTATTAAACAAACAAGAAATATTTTTGAATATAGTTCGCGCGCGCCAACCCTTGGTCGTGCCGTGAAGTAACAAACAGAAACAATATATTTTAAAAATGCATTCAATTCGCGCCGCATCCACATGTACACGCCGCGAAGTACAAGGCAGAACTAATCATTCCAGAATTCATTCAGTTCGCGCCGCCACCTTTCGTTCGCGTCGCGAACACAGCGCAAAAGTGAATTTTCTGTGTAATCTCAGCATAGTTCCCTCTTTTTCATTTCATCACTCAATTCACAGTTCAGTTTATTATTTGCACACGAATTTCACATACATATCATACACATAACCCATATGTATCCTTAGATTCATCAAAGTTTCATTAATTATGCAAATCCATGAATTTCACCCAAATCCCAAAGTTAGGTTTTTACATTCTTTTCATCCAACATGTTATAAATCAAAACCCACCCATAGAATCAAGTAACGAATCATGAATTACATGTTATTTCTACCCATTCCAAGCATAAACAACATCAAACAACACAAATCTCATGGATTATGAACATACTCAAAGTGAAATCCCATGTTTTAACACATACAACATTACCCAATCATAGATTCTACAAGAATTTGTATTCAAACCCTTACCTCTTGAATTTCTCCTTCTAACTTCAAGAAATCTACAATCCTCTTCTCTTCTCTCTTCTACTCTTTTGCCTCTTTTCTCTTCTCTACTTTTCTTTCTATCTTTCTATCTAATTTAGGTTAACTCATTAAATTCTCTTCTAACTCTCATTATTTCATTGGGCTTAACCCACCTAATACTCTTTCTTACTCAACTAAGCCCATTTAACTAATTTCAAATAAAATTCTACCATTATTAATTAGTTAAATAACATATTACCACAAATTCAAATAATTATTACTCAAACAATAATTAAATAAACACACAAACAATACCAATTATCAAATAATCCTAATTAAATAAAATCTAATAAAAATAGGGTGTTACAGCCGTGGCTACTAAATATAGGAAAAGTATGGAATTTGGGTTCTAACACAATTAGGTAGGAAAACATAAAAAACTCGACCCAAAATTGGCCCAAAACTAAATATTTCTAAAGTCAGGAACTTCAATGAATTATTCGATAATCTATCACTCTTAATCAACTTTTAACTTCAACACAAAACCTATAGCTCTTTCTCTTAGCTTTCCAAAGCATCTCAGAATGCGTTAATCTGATTCTCGTAGCTCAAGTTATTGTATGTACAGTGAAAAAGTAACAAATAATAGTTAATGCTGAAAAATTAAATATGAAAATTAAATAAAGGAAAAAAATAAACTAAAATATAAAACACAATAAAATCATAAAAAGAATAAAACAAACTAAAGAAATGGCTAATTAAAATAGTAGGAGAATGTGCATCAAAATGCATTGATCAACAGTGTAGCCAATCTTTTCCCTTTCTAGTTAAAGAAATCCTGAATAATTTCAACTTGGTTTGACTATCAGTTACTCCTTCTGGGTTGCATATTGAACATGTCTCGTAAAATCAAGTCATATGCAACCCATGGGTTTCTAATAGCACTTATTTTGAATGGGTTATATCCCAAACCTGCAAGATCAACATTTTTAATGTCAAAAGAGATATCTGCCCAACATATGTTCTCCTATAATAAACTCCAATGGTCTACTTCAGTGGGTAGGCCATGACTCTTTCTGTTTGTACTTTCTTGTTAACTATGCTAAAGAGGATGCTTTTTGGGTTGCACATGTTGTTTTCTCTATCCTTTACCTCGTATAAACAACCAGAAAATACCTCACTAGCACCGCACTAATTAACAATAACTAAAAAAACAAAAATTAAAAATAATAAAAATAAATAAAAAACAAAAACAAAAAGTAAAAACAAAAACAAACAAAAAAACAATAATAACATTAAAAGAGCAAATAAATAGAAACAAAAAAATTTAAAAAAATAAAGCTAAAAGTTTAAAAAATAACAAATGAAGCACAAAAAATTGTCTTGTAGAAATAATTCAACAATCCCCAGCAACAGCACCAAAAACTTAATGACAATTTAGCAAGTGTAATAAACGTATTGAAGTAATAAAAATCTAAGTTCGTATCTGCAAGAATTACGTAGTTCAGCAAAGTTATTCATGTGCTATTGGAAAAAAAAAACTTGGGGGGTTTGCTTGAGATTTGGTTGAGTTGAAAATACTTAAAAACTTTGGTAAAATATCAAATTGAGAAGGCGATCATGTTTTATTTGGATCCATTAAATTAACTATTGATGACTAAGCTTATTTTTTTGAATTTGACTTCACAGAATTATGATGAATTAATAATACCGTTATACCCAATTTCTTGGTGTATAACTCAATAATTTAAACTACAACTCCCTAACCCCTTAGACTAGTTGGTAGTAAAATAAGGAAAACTGTGTTCGTTGATTCTTGTGTCACAACTATTAATATTTTATCCTTTAATAATTCATCAAGTTGAACAATCACTTTAAATCAGGTTGATAGAGTTAGGGTCAGTAATCCCTATAAACCTAAGTTCAATTCATGAGTTCGTCAATGTGCAAAAGACATTACACAAAGGAGTAAGGGAATAGAAATTACAATATCAAATTATGAAAATAATTCAAAACCAATCATATGGTTTAATAGAATAATAATAAGTTCATCTCCTAAGACCTAATCAAAAGTGATTTCACTACTCATAATAACAAAAATCAATATAATGAGTTTAGAGAAATAATACTTGTAACTCTAGGTTGAATCTGGTCTTCAATGGTTGAAAACCTTTTTTCCTAAGATTCTGGGATGCTTCTCTCGTCAAAACCTTTCTCCAAAATTGCCAACCACTTTTTCCTCTACATTTTTCTCATTTATAGAAGCAAAAACGTGTTAGAAAATCCTTCCATCGTGCCCACAATGTATTGGTCGCGTCCACAATGCTTTTTGTCGCATGCAGATCGTGCTCGCGATACTTTTTTTCGCACTGCAATGAAGCAAGCTTGGCCACGATGCCCACACAATAAAACTAATTGATTTTTGTCTTTTTCTTTGCAATTTCTTCTAGTTTTCAAATTTCTTCCTTTTTCTTTCCTTAGGTCATTTTCTAACTTTTTATTCATCATACTAAAGCAAAATAAACTAGAAATAACCAAACAAAATAATCGCAAATGCTTTTAAGAATTACATGATGACAAAGTGTCATCAATAACCAAACTCAATTCTTAGAGAGTATCTCACTCTTGAAAATAACAAAAATGGTATGACACTAATATAACTCTTTTCTCAAAATGAACTAAGGCAACTTTTGCGAAAAGAAAATATTTGAGAGAGAGAGAGAGAGGGAGCGAGAGAGAGAGAGAGTTGCTTTAGTATATTTGGAATTACTATCCTACTTTCACAAGACTCTCGTCACTCAGACAAACACGACCAGAAGAGCTTTGATATTTTCTCTTTTTCACAACTTTGAAGCTTTCAAGCTCCTTTTCCAGATAAGTTGATCATATAAGCACTTCAGTGGAACCTTGAATATTATACTTGATAAGACTTGAGAAATATTCAATTTATTCACCATCATCCAATAGTTGGAAAGATATTACCACAAACTTTAACACGCATAAGAGTTATCGTCATCAAAATAATAAGAAGGTCAGCAATGTTATGATCATCAATTTCATATCTATAAGCTCATAGATTCACATTCTCCCTCTTTTTGATGATGAAAATGCATATCTCAGGGATGTGGTAAAATAAAAAAATGTGGTGATAAAGTTTGGAGTGGTTAAACTCTACCTCATATGAGTAGAGAGTATAATCTACTCCCTCTAATAGTATACTTCCCCCCTGGCATAATAAAAAAGGTAGAAAAGCAAGCATAACACATATATCACATGTTTTCTTAAGTAAAAGGAATAAGTTACCTTATAAAAAGATGGACAGGAACAATCCCGAGTAAGGAATAAAACATCATGACATAAGATCTTACTTCTCCCAACATTAGGAAGCATCCAACTTTTAGATCAAACAGTAGGTAAGATTTGGAGAACTTCTCGCCCTTGATTATTCTCAAATAGAACTCAAAAGTCTTTAAAGCTTTGTAAATTGAAAGGCGATTCTAGAATATACTTCTTAAGCCTTAAACTATTATTTGGCTCTGAGCATACTACGTTTGGCACCCCTTTGCTATCAAATGTTAGTAAAATATAAATTGACTAAGAAATTAATAAATCAATTAATACATAGTCAATCAGAGTTTTTTACTTTTTCAATCTCTATTAAGTGTACTACCTCAAAACCTCGTGATAACTTAAAAGAACTCCCCATTTCAAGGGAACGAAAAAACCACCGTTGATTTTCCTTTTCTACGAGTCATTTGATGTGAGAATTGGTCCAAATACATGACTGATAAATCCATTTCAAATATATCAAATCAACATTCTAAGAGGTTCCATGATCATTGTGGTTGAATGATAACACTTTTTTGTATACCAAAGGTATATGCATGCTTTGCATAACTTTATTGAATTTGCAAAGAACAATCTTCAACGCTGCCAAGCATTATTTTTCTTATTTGTTTGCGTAGATTTATTTATATATTCCTTGAGTGAATATATTTGAGAAATCCATCCCATGATCGATGAATGTGTAACCAAAGATAGTATCAACTTTTCCATCTATCGATATTAATCTACAATCATATCATAAACGTACTTGCACAAGGATTTGTTAATAGCACCGAGTCGAAAAACATATAAAAGATAAAATATGACCAGTTTAAAGTAGATTTATATCATACTTCCTTCTTAGAAACATATTTTCAAGCTAAAATTAGCGCAGACTATCAAACCAAGCTCTAGGAGCCTTTTTTATATCCTAAAGACCCTTTTTCATTTTGAAAAAAAGAAAAAGAAAACTTTCATAAAACCAAGAGGATGATCAGCATGCACCTTTACATCCATTTGCAAGAGTTTAAGAAAATATTGTTGAAAAAAATTGGTTTATAGCATATCCCTTAAGGTTTGATGATGACAAAGTATTTGAAGAACAATTGGGTAGTTTAATGTGTGTTCAAGTGTGGAGATACAAAAATCAATATACTGATTGAAAGTTAGTTCTGAATCTGCAATGAACATTGGAAGAGAAGTTGTAAGAGGATGAATCTAAAGATCATATTCTGAAGAATCAACTACTAATCAAGATGATCAAAATCTGATGTCTTTAGTCTCTGAACAAGCCAACCTCTGAAAAGTCAAAGTTTAAAAGTCTCAAAAACCAAGACTCGGACTATGGAGGACTAGAACCTGAACCCAGTCAAAGCTTAGGAACCTAGGAATTCATGACACATGGCTATCAAACTTTGAGGTCAATTTGTCCTGTTTTGGTCACGTGATAACTTAACAGAAAATTTGCCGAACCCTAAATGTTTGCAACTGATAATTCCTTTTGTAGAAAAGGAATTTCAAATGAGCTTGCAATCACATTATCCATTTGAGGAAGATTTGTAATGGATTTGTTGATGCCTCTCTACAATGAATCTCTTGTGCTTAAATATTTTCTCCAACGAATCTTTCATGGAACTCTATAAAAGGAGCTGGAGATTTGGAGATAAATACAACACTGCACATTGACAAGAAAAAAGAGAAGTTACTCTATCAAAACAAGAGCACATGCTAACTTAGAACTTCTTACCATTGTACATTCTTAGAAGTTTTTAATTCTTAGATTTTATGTGTTGTAACTCTAACTCTATCACTATCATTTATCTACTAAATAAATTATCGGAAGTCTCTTGCATGCTTGCTTGAGCAATGAAGTCTCTTTCTTGTATGCTTGAGCATTTGTGAAGTCTCTTTCTTGTGTGCTTGAGTATTTGTGAAGTCTTTTGCTTATATGCTTGAGCATTTGCGAAGTATTTTTTGTGTGCTTGAGCATTTGTAAAAGTCTCTTACTTGTGTGCTTTAGCAATCAAAAATCTATTGCTTGTTGTTATACCCCAAAATTTGCCCGCATCTTTTTTCAAGAAAACTCCAATCTGGAAATTAAGAGTCTCATATAATCATGGATTTTTATTTCAACAAATATCCTGACATATGAAATACTTAGTTTTTAGAATTTTTCTTATACAGTAATTTGGCTTGCAGTTGAATTTATTCTTACGCAAACGCCAAATACTGTTTATTACTTCACACATGCTATTTATTTATTTACAGATAAATAGTACTGACACAATTGGTACAGAGTTAAATCTTTTGCAGGCGCAGAATCAGGAAACTCAGACTGTACTGGTAACAGTATATATTAGTAATTTATTATGTCTGTGCTTTTTTTAACAAGTCATGTAAATAAACTTTCATTTTTCACATAAAACAAAAACAAAAACAACAAAAAAAGAAAATTAACTTTGACTGTTGATTTTTCACTCTAACTGCTACGTCAATACCTGAACGGTCAGTTGACAGCCAAACTGCTGGCAGTACAATTCTCAGTGTTTTGTACCATCAATCAAATCAATCTTTCACAATTCAAAATTCCAAGATTTTTGTTCTAGAAGTCTTCTGAATATCACGCGATTAGCAGAGACTCAACACTGCACAAAAATCAGGTACGCTTAACTGTCTCCTACACAAACAGTCCCTGACTAGGGTTTTCTTGTTTTTACAGGAGAAAAAAGTTTTTGAGACCTCAAATGGATTTCATGCACATCCATATATCTCAAAGTACCATCATACAAATTTTCAAACTTCAATTCACTCAGACGCACCGTCAGCAGCTCAAACAGTCAACCCGTTTGACCCAAAAAGTCAACAGACAGTCAAAAATGAAATTTTTTGTCAAAGTCCATATTTTGTCAAAGGATTCATCATTTGATCATTGGATGATCATAATTCATCAAGGAAAGATCAAAAATCAACAAAACCCTAAGATTCAAAATTAGGGTTTTTGCCTGAAAAGTCAACTCAACTTTGACTGATCATAACTCTCTCATCCTTCATCCAAAAAATTCAAACCAAAGCTCATTTTGAAGGAAATTCAATTATCTTTCAAATGCAATTGATCCCATGGTCATTTCATTCACCATTTAAAAAATATGACCAAAGACATTACAGGTCATTTTCAAAGTCAACAAAAAGACACTTTTTTCAAAAGGACACACAAGGAGCATCAAAAATCATTTTGACATGAGACCAAAGGCATTGGTTAGAGGATTCTTTGAGGTTTCCAAAAATTGCAAGATCTTCTTCATATGACAAAAATTGAGGGATTTACACCTTGTTGAAGTTGGCTAAATTTTGGGAAAATGCATGAAACCAACATTGCTCAAAAATGCATTTTTTCCAAATGGGGCCAAGTTTTCATGGTTCAAACATCATTTCCATAATATTATGGGCCTCCCACGACCAAGACAAGGCCCACACCTTTTTTTATCCATTTTTTGTTTAATTTTATCTTATTTTAAGATTAAATTAAAATAAAAATGAATGGGTAATGGGTAGCTTACAATCCAAGCATGACTCACCCAAGGAATCTCTGATTTTCTGCAGAGAATTGAAGAGCAAGGCAAGAGCATTGAAGAGAAGAAGACTTGGTCAATAATTCAAAGGTTTTTAATATAAAAAAATCAAGAATTCCACAAAGGCAACTAGATGCTTCTTGGCTTCAATTCTAAGCACAACATAGTCTATATAAAGGCTATAACACTTCACAATCAAGGGAGACAGAAATCAGAGCCATTCTTATGCTTGTACCATGCTTGTAACCACTTAAACTTTTCAAAGAAATTTCAAATTCGAATTTTTAATTTCAGTCAATTTCAATACAAACTAAGCATTCAAACATCATCTCTGAGCTTCACTGAAACTATTCCAATCAATTGCAAGTCTTAAACCTCACTGAATCGAGCTACACAGGTCACGATTTGCTCAAACTAAAACTGACTTGTATCTCATAACACAGGCATATCTAGCACGATGTAGACATATATTTGAACTTGGTGTGGTGTGTAGATCATTTCTGGAACTTTAATTGAGTTTTAGATGCTTACACACGAAGTTACCATTCTAGGGTTCATAATCTCAAAATTAGGGCTTTCTGAAATAGGCAAAATTAGAGGATGTAAGTGGTACCATTGAGTTCGTATGGATCAGACGAGTTGAATGGATAGGTCGCGTCAAATTTATTTTTAGGTTTACCCCTATTCGTTATTTTGCAGGTCTGAAGCTCATCAATTACAGCGCTCTTTTCATAAAAGCGCTGTAAAAGGTCCTAGCGAGAGGTTGAAGATGATGAGGTGTCCCTACCTCATTGGACAGCCAGCGCGCGCGTTCTTTTGAATTTTCCACTAATCCAGTGCTTTGCAGGTGTATTGATGGCCATGTGTCTCAATATCTGAGCCTTCAGATTCACTTTCCAGCTCATCCAACGCACCTGACACGCCAGTCCATACCATGGACTCTCCAATCAACTACATCTGATTAGTATCCTTTTATTTTCTATTTTATTTTTATTTTCTTTGCAAAATTAATTAAAAATATTTTTAAAAATCCAAAAAATACACAAAAAATATTTTTAGACTTCTAAAATAATATATTATTTTCTGAAATAAAAATATTTTACTTTTTTTCAAAATTTCAATATTTTGCATAATTAATTAGTATATATTTATATATTTGCTTTTTAATTATTCTAACCAATCAAAAAATCATCAAAAAAATTGTTCTTTATATAAAATATTGTTTATATATTATAAACTAATTTTGTACATATTTTGAATAATTTTCTCTCTAAGTTTTAATTATTTGTATAATTATGTATTAATTAGCTTAATCAATTTCAAATCAATTTCAAATCAATTTCAAAAATTCCAAAAAAATTAGTTTTGTTTTAAAATTAATTGACAAATATTTTGTACATATTTTAAACTTAATTTCTAGGTTTAAATCTATTTTCATATTTTTTCTCCATTTTAATTTAATTAATCATGCATTAATTATAATTAAAATCAATCATAAAAAATCCAAAAATATGCCTTTTATTTTTCTTGCAATTTAAATTCCTAGATAAATGTATAGGATGTCAAATTCATGTAAATAGGCTAGTTTACATTTCCTGCACAATCGATGTAATAGCGTAGATTTACTTTCCGCACTTTACATTTCCGCATTTTAATTTCCAGCAAATATAAACTGCGTGTATGTCAAAGATAAAATTGAACCGTTAGATCACTAACTTCAAAGATAAAATATCTGAATACAAACACAATCACACTTGCACCTTTTAAGGTAATCCCTTCTCATTCTTTTCAAAATCAAAGTCAAAATTCCACTGTTTCGAGTACAAAATCGAACCTTTTGTTTGTATCCGGTGAAAGGATAGATTTTTAAAGGAAACAAGGATAAAGACCTTACAACTCAGGGTAGACCTCCTAGTTTGCTTGCTCAAATCAAAACAAACAAAATTCTCATACACTGTTGTTTTTTCAAAACAAAACTTTCCAAAAAGACAATACTTTGTATACATCCAAACACGGATCATTACAAAGTTACCGTTCTTTTCAAAACATCTTTCGAAAGATAAACAAACATTTTGTATACATCCACACAAAGATCATTACAAAATTCAATTTACAAAGGTATTTGAAAGCACATATGAGCATTCTAAAGCAATTGAAAAATGATCGAAAAACAAGTGAGCTAAGCAAACTTAAGAGCCCATGGATAACCATGGATACAAAGGGTGCTAACACCTTCCCTTTGTATAACCTACCCCCTTACCCAGAATTTCTTAAAGGTCTTTTTTCTGTTTCTTTTATAAACCTTTCCTTAATTGGATAAAATAAAAGGTCGGTGGCGACTCTGTGAATTTTCAAAAATGCGAAAGCATTAAGCGATAAAAAAGAGTCAGTTCACGTATCTCTCCCGCTCAGAGGTATGGCCCGAGAAAAAACGGAGGTCCACAGAACTGGCGACTCTGCTGGGGAGATACTTTCAAAAACAAAATGTTTTTAAAAGGGGTTACCTTAAGAGAATAGATCACTTCGATGTTTTCAATTGATTGACTTGATTGCTCTATTTTTTCAAAGGTTTGTTTGGGTATTTTTGCTTGTGTGAAAGATTCTAACCCGAATCTCGAGATACCTTAAGTATATGACAATAGACCAAGGAAACTGTACGGCATGTACCGATACGGTTGATCTGGTAGTCATCATTAGTGCGATACTTTGGTTTATACTGATGTCCCTTGAAAACGATTAAGGAGTATATTAGGCTTCCGAAATGTCATTAAACACTAATTTGTCTTAGAACCTTTTTAGTTGAACTTGACTTGTGGCCTATTAAGTGGCTAGCTTTGAAATTGATCGAAGTTAGTTATCCTCGAGGAATATTTTGATCGGCCGCTCGAGCGCCGTATTGAGATGTTACTTCCAAGGATCATAGAACCCGAATACTATTCTAGGACAGGTTTTAACCAACTCAACTTCAGTGGGGAGGGTATCACCTATCAGCTCCATGCAAGCTTTTAAACCTAAGGCTATTGTTTGATTTGTTTTTGTGTGCCACATGTTTACATCATAAGCATATCATTTTCTCACTAAACACTTCAAGGATCAAAGAGTTTACCTTTGTTTTTGCAGGTAATGGCTCCCGCCACTCGAGATTACATCCGAATCAACATCTCAACGGTACCATCTGAACTAAAAGACTTAGTGTCAGAATTCCCCAGGAATGTTCAATTCACCGAAAGGCATGGTCACCTACTCCATTTGGTTACCTCAAAATTTGAAGAAGACATGATACGGGTCCTGTTCCAGTTCTTTGACCCTGAACATCATTGCTTTACCTTTCCTGATTACCAGTTGGTACCCACTTTGGAAGAATTCTCTGAACTAATTGGATTGCCTGTTCGAAATCAATTACCTTTCACTGGTTTAGAAAGGATTCCAAAACCTGAGGTCATTGCTGCTGCTTTACATCTGCGGAAATCAGAAATCGAGTCCAATTGGGAAACAAAGAGTGGAGTTAAGGGTTTGCTTGCCAAGTTCTTATTGGAAAAAGCTCGACTACTGCTAGAGAACAAAAGTTATCCAGCTTTTGAGGAGGTTATGGCCCTTTTGATCTATGGGTTGGTTTTATTCCCAAATCCCGACCAGTTCATAAGTGTACACATCATCAACCTTTTCCTAATCCGTAACCCGGTACCAACATTGCTGGGAGACATTCTACATTCTCTACACACTCGTACCATGAAGAAACGAGGAACTCTCATGTGCTGTATACCACTACTGGCTAGGTGGTTTACATTTCATCTTCCCCGATCAGTGTTGAGAAATGAACAAAGAATGCAATGGTCTCGCAGGATTATGTCTTTGTCTCATTCAGATATCCGGTGGAACAACTTCTTTCAAAGAGACATTACTATCATTGATCATTGTGGAGAGTACCCTAATGTGCCACTCCTTGGCATCAAAGGAGGCATCACTTACAATCCCTCTTTAGCTCTACGCCAATTCGGATATGCAAGGAGCAACGGTCCTCATGACATGATTATCCGTGGCATTGTGTTTGATTACGAGAATGATTCTCATAGACACCGACGAAGGTTCATACGGGCATGGGACAGTGTCTATAGAATAGAAAGCAAAACTTTGGGGCAATGGAATTCTATCCCTATGGAACCTTACCTCAAATGGGTCCGCACTCATGATCAGAAACTCATTATGCCATATCCCGCTATTCTACCTGTGACTATTGAACCAGAGGTCGAAGGATACGAACCCCAAGTTATTCTACACCCGGATATGCCAACTGACCTAGAAGAGTTGCAAAAATCTTGGGTTCAACTCAAAGAGGAAAGAGACACCTTCAAAGCACACTGTCAGGACTATGAGAAAAGGATATTGGAGCTCACCGGACAGCTTCAAGAAGAACGGCAGATCAACACATTCCTGGGGGCAAAGAGAAAGCGTCCAAGGGAGACCTGAAGAATCATTTATTTTATTTCTGTCTTGTAAGCCCAAATGAGGCAAAGAAAAAAAAAAGAATAAATTGATTAACTAACGTTTGTTTCTTCTTTAACAAATCTAAACTCTAAGATCCTTGAAAACATTGCACACACATTTCATTTCATGCATTGCATATACATTTCATACATTGCATTCATATACATTGCATATACATTTCATTCATGTACATTGCATCCAGTCATACACATTGCGTAACAGGTTCTCATGACGGATTTCTCATCTCCTCGCTGTTTATTTCAGTCAGAAGAGATGGAATCCGAGACAAGCATCAAGAATCTCGAAGCACAGAATGCCCAAGTTCAAGTGGCAATTCTGGAACTGGCAAAGGGGCAACAAGAACTGAAAGCCCTGATAATCAAGAAGAAAAAGAAGCCCAAAGGATCTGTAGGCTTGAGTCACCTGAAGAGGAAAATCAAAATTCCAGTCAAAAAGTTCAAAAAGCCACCGATCCCTGAAACAGTTGGTGATGATGAACAAGAAGACAATCAAAGCAACCAGGGTTCTGCTAAACCCTCTCTCTCTTCAAATGAAGAAGATGATCATTCTGGGGATGAACCAGATGATGACAAATACCAACAGCTGGAAGACCGTATGAAAGCTATGGAGATACAAAAAGTACCTGGTTTAGATTTCAATGATCTGGGGCTCATCTCGGATGTTGTTATCCCTCCAAAATTCAAAGTTCCTGTCTTTGCAAAATATGATGGAGTTTCTTGCCCGAAACTACATCTGAGATCCTATGTGAGGAAGATACAACCTCATACAACAGATAACAAATTGTGGATTCACTTCTTCCAAGAAAGTCTGTCGGGTACACAACTCGAATGGTACTACCAGCTGGAAAATACCAAGGTTCATACTTGGGAAGAATTAGCTGCTGCTTTTTACAAACAGTACCAATACAATGCTGATCTTGCACTAACCCGTACTCAACTAAGGGGCATGTCTATGGGACCAAAAGAAAGTTTCAAAGAATATGCACAAAAGTGGAGAGATATGGCTGGAAGGGTTCAACCACCCTTATCTGATCGCGAACTAGTCGACATGTTCATGGGCACTTTAACTGGCCCTTTCTATAGCCATTTGCTGGGAAGCTCATCATCAGGTTTCACTGACTTGATACTGACCGGAGAACGTGTCGAAAGTGGCATTCAAAATGGAAAAATTCAAATAGGTTCCTCCTCTGGTACTACAAAAAGGCCCATCAGCGGGAGAAATGAGGTCAATGCAACGCAAATTCAGAAAAGTCGCAAAAGTGAGCAGCATCAATCTGTAGGGGCAGTTCTGATCTCCGCATCTGCACCTCAAAAAGATCAACAGCCAAAATATACGCATCGACCAGATGCACCAAGAAGAAATTTCACCAGAATCAACATGCCAATCTCTCAGGCATTGCAGCACCTGCTAAAAGCAGATCTGATCACATTAAAAGGTCCTCCAAAGAATGTCAACACTTCCTCTCCGAATTATCGCCCTGATGCGACATGTGCCTATCACTCAAAATGTCCAGGACATGACGCAGATCACTGCTGGGCCTTGAAAAATAAAATACAAGATATGATAGATGCTGGGGAAATTGAGTTCGATCCTCCAGAAACTCCAAATGTCATCACCGCACCTATGCCAAAGCATGACAAAACTGTTAACGCTATCCTGGACACTGTTTACATCTATGATGTGAACGAATTATCAACTCCACTCTGCGAAGTCAAAGGAAAGCTAATCCAAGCTGGATACTTTCCAGGGTGTGACCCCGACTACTTTTATTGCTCATACCTGCCCAATGGTTGTGAAAATCTGAGGATGGGAATTCAAAAGTGGATGGATCGCCGTATCATTATGTTTGAAAGGCTCCCTTCTATGGACGTGCTGTGCAAAGTCTTTGCAAACGGGATGAGAATAGAGGATGCCTCAGTGATCTCCAGCTTACCATTCAAAATCTCTGCCAAGGCTCCATTCAAAATTTCTGCTACACTCAAAGTGGCATCAGTAGTCATTGCTAGTCCCACTCCATTTCCATACTCCTCAGACAAAGCTGTCCCATGGGGATACGACACTAATGTTTATGTTCATGGAGTTAAGCAGGGTACCTCGACTGAAGAGGCCGCAAAGTTAACTACTCCAACTGTGGGTAATATTGTGGTTACCAGCAAGATCACGAGAAGTGGAAGAATCTTTTCACCAGAAATTTCTCCAAATATTGTTGCTGGTCCAGTCCGAGTCCCAGTTCCTAATCAAGATAACAGCGCTCGAGGCAAAGAGCCACAAGTTGAACAAGTTCAAACCCCGGTGGAGATCACTGCTGAGGATCCATCAAAGCAAGAAATGGAGGAAATATTGAAAATCATCTGCAAGAGTGATTACAATATTGTTGAGCAACTGGGGCACACTGCTTCAAAAATCTCAATGCTATCTCTGCTAAAATATTCAGAAGCTCATGCCAAAGCTCTGATGAAGTTCCTTAAAGCTGCGCATGTGCCTCAAGAGATCTCAGTCGACCAATTTGAGAATTGTGTTGCCAATCTAACCATGAACAATGGCCTCGGTTTCTCTGATGTGGATCTGACCCCTGCTGGAAAAAATCACAACAAAGCCTTACATATCTCCATTGAATGTAATGGCACCACTCTATCTCATGTGCTAGTAGATAACGGTTCTTCTTTGAACGTGTTACCGAAAACAGTACTAGAAAAGCTTGACTTCAAAGGAATTGTGTTACAACCAAGCGATGTTGTGGTAAGAGCCTTTGACGGGTCAACAAGAACGGTATACGGAAAAGTGAATCTCCCAATCAGAGTGGGTTCTCAAATCTTCGATTCTATCTTTTACGTAATGGAAATTCACCCAGCCTACTCCTATTTACTTGGACGCCCTTGGATACATGGGGCAAACGCTGTAACTTCTACCCTGCATCAGAAGTTAAAATATCCAGTAAAAGGAAAGATTGTCACAGTCTATGGCAAAGAGGAATATGTGGTTAGTCACCTAAGCAATTCCAAATATGTTGAGTTGGAGGACGAATTCATCGAAACTCCATGCCAGTCATTTGAGGTGGTCTCCCCAGATGTCTCCACCACCAAGCATATTCCTGCTATTCCAACTACAACTATGGCTTCTCTCAAAGATGCCAAAGCCATGATTGAACAGGGTGATTGCACAGAATGGGGACAGCTTCCCGATATACCCTACAAGTCTGACAAGCTAGGCCTGGGCTATGATAGTGAAAATCAAAAGAATGATCAAGGTCCTCGTTCTGGAGGATTAATGTCACACTTCGTCAGCCAAGAAGTAAACGCTATTGAAGATGAAGGAGTGTTCTTGAACCATATCATTCAGCCATATCCAGATGAGATTCCACCCATTTCCATGGGAATGTGGGATGTTGTGGGAGAACCAAGTGACGGGTATAATTATCAGTATACCGCACCTCAGAATTCTTATGTTGCTATGGAAGACATTACCCCGACTGGATGGGGTGATCAAATTGGAAATGACGAAAGTTTCACAAGTCCCGTCACTGAGCAATATCAAAATCCACCCAAAGAAGTATGGGACACGCTAGGAGAACCCAGCGGCAAATATGACTATATGGTGAAATACTCCGCTCCTCCGAGCTCACAAATTGCTATGGAGGGCATTGTCCCAACTGGATGGGATGAACAGTACGATGACAATTTCACTCTTGAAGAAACCAGGGAAATACCAAATAACGAAGGTTGCTTTCTGTCAGAATACACTCCTCATCAGGATGCACAATTCTCTATTCAAAACATCATCCCGACTGCATGGGACGGCCTTATCGAGCATCTCGCTCAGCCAACAAAGATATCTCAGCCTGGGCTCTCGTATCCAGCAGAGTATATCCCTTATCCCGAAGGATCACCGGCTCATTTTCCCACTAATGAAATCAATGCTGTGGAAGATGAAAAAGACAACTGCAACTGGAACAGCTGGATACTCCCTGCTCACAACAGTGGATTGAACAACTGGAAAGCTGAGGATGTGATCTCCTTTGACCAGGAGTAAATGCCATTTCCTGTTTTCTTTGTGTATATTGTGCAAAGATAAAAATGGTTCCTGAACAACCGAACCATGAGCTTGAAAGCCGTGTGCCTTAGCACACTGGTCCTTCTATAAGGGCTTATCATATCATGATCATGTGCATTCAATAAAATCATGGGACGCTTGCATATTTAAAATTTTGTGATCCTTTTTCTTTCTTTCTTCGCTTTCAAATAGCTATGTTTTTTCTTCACACACACTCACATAACTAACATGCAGATTCACATACACTCTGGATCCAGTCAACAACGATTCTGCTATTGCCCGTCATGACTTTGAAAGTCCGATCTACCAAACTGAGGACGAAAGTGAGGAAGATTGTGAAGTGCCAAGAGAACTTGCAAGGCTGCTAGAACAAGAAGACAAGGCCATACAGCCTCACGAGGAGCCAATTGAGGTCATCAACTTGGGCAGCAACGAAGAAAAGAAAGAAGTCAAAATAGGGGCTGATTTAGAACACAGCATCAAGCAAAGACTGATTCAAATGCTGCGAGACTACGTCGAGATATTCGCATGGTCCTATGAAGATATGCCAGGCCTTGACACGGACATTGTAGTTCATCGCCTGCCAATCAAAGAAGGTAGCATTCCAGTCAAACAGAAACTACGAAGGAGTAGGCCTGATATGTCAAAAAAGATCAAAGACGAGGTTGAAAAACAGTTCAATGCCGGATTCCTAAAAGTTGTAAGTTATCCTCCTTGGATAGCTAACATCGTGCCTGTACCTAAAAAAGACGGGAAAGTCAGAATGTGCGTGGACTACAGAGATCTGAACCGGGCAAGCCCCAAAGATGATTTCCCTTTACCACACATCGATGTACTGGTTGACAATACCGCACAATGCAAGGTATTCTCCTTTATGGACGGATTCTTAGGGTACAATCAAATCAAGATGGCACCCGAAGACATGGAAAAAACAACCTTCACAACACCCTGGGAACCTTTTGTTACAAAGTAATACCCTTTGGTCTGAAAAACGCAGGAGCAACCTATCAACGTGCAATGGTAGCGCTATTTCATGATATGATTCATCAAGAAATAGAGGTGTATGTCGATGACATGATTGCAAAATCCAACACCGAGGAAGAACATCTGGGTCATTTACACAAGTTGTTTAACAGACTCAAGAAATACAAGTTGCGACTGAACCCAAATAAGTGTACCTTTGGAGTAAGATCCGGCAAACTCTTAGGTTTCATCGTCAGCAGCAAAGGTATTGAGGTTGATCCCGCCAAGGTTAAAGCCATTCAAGAAATGCCTATACCTCGTACCGAGAAACAAGTCAGAGGATTCTTGGGACGTCTAAATTACATCGCCCGATTTATTGCCCACATGGCTACTACTTGTGTGCCGATCTTCAAACTGTTGAAGAAAGATCAAGTGGAAAGGTGGAATGACAAATGCCAGTTAGCCTTTGACAAAATCAAAGAATATCTCCAAAAACCTCCAATCTTGTTGCCACCTGTGGAAGGCAGATCTCTGATAATGTACCTAACTGTGTTAGAAGACTCAATGGGGTGTGTACTAGGACAACATGACGAATCCGGCCGAAAGGAGCACGCAATCTACTATCTTAGCAAAAAGTTTACCGATTGTGAAACAAGATACTCACTACTCGAAAAAACTTGTTGTGCCTTAGCTTGATCACCATCTTCTAAGGATGTTCTTTCAAGGATACCTGCACTATGGCTTAGTTCAACAAAGGTAATATGCATGAGTTCTTCTATAGTCATGGTCTTTTCAAAAAAAGGTTTTAAACGACTTTTATTTCAATGTTTTTAAGGATCGTCCTTGTTTGAGTGAGACAAAAGAACATATTTACTTCTTCCTTTTATGACTTGAAGAGAAACAGTCGATATTATCTTTTGAATTCAAGTTATCAAGTACATCGCCATCACAATTTGACTTTTCGACCTTTGGTACCCAAATATTTTTGGGTCCTTTGATGTTACTGAAATAAATACATATTATGAGCCTGCATCTTTTTATTTTTACGTTCAAAATGCTCTTTATAGAAATGCGAGGAAGGATATCCTTATCTTCTCTCATGATTCTTTTTGATAAAATACAACATAACAATATGTTGATTGGGAATTGCAAATATTGTTAAATTTATCGTTCTTACTTTTATAACCAAGACCAGACTTATTGTAATATTTCCTAAATTGTCTCTACATTTAGTGAATTTATCAAGTATGTTTTTAAGATCATCAATTTTATTTATCAAATGTCACATTGATTACACTTGATAGATTCATCTAAGACTTTATGGAACGAGGAGGAGTTTTGAATTAGATCATATTTTCTTTCTTTAAGTTGTTCTATTTCTTCTAATAAGTTTTTGTTTTTCAATTCGAGGGAATAAATAGTGTTTTTGGAGGTAGAGACAATTTGTTCTAATTTATTTATTTCTTTAGTTAGATTCTTACATATGCGAAGTAAGTCTTGATAAGAAAAACAAGAGGTTACCTCATATTTTTCATGATTTTCCACGAGACATGTGTTTGATTCTTCCTTGTTAGAGGATCCCACATCATTGTCATCCCAAGATATGTAAGCTTTCTTATCTTCTTTTCGCAGTTTCTTCGATATTCTCTAATTTTGAGGACAATTTAGTCTTATGTGTCCTCCTTTCCGAATTTGTGGCATGTGGGAATGGAGGAGAATTTTTCTTCATTTGGCTATAGGAAAATTTTTAAAAAAAATTTGTTTATTAGGAACTTCTTGAATTTTTTAAAGATGAGTTTCAAGTATTTGTTCATCTCACGTTGACAGTCTTCATCTTCTTATTCCATATATTTATTGTTAGTAGCCTTTAGTGCAATAATTTTCCTCGTCTTCTTTGTCATGAGAAATTATTTTCATCTTCATCTCATGTTCCTTCAATTTATCAAAAAGTGGGTGTCTGTGTGTGTTTGTGGGCGTGTGCCTGTTTGTGTTTGTTGTGTGTGTGCCAATAGTTTCTAAATCCCTAGATTCACAAATCGCATGAATTTTATTTAGTTTGCCAACTCTATTTTAGTATCTAATAATTTTCACAATCAATTTCTCATTTGAAAATGTTTTTTCCAAAGTTCTCATATGACTCGTGATATGGGTAAATCATGTTTGCATTTGATTTATGTTCTCTTTAGGTTTTATTCTTTAAAGTTCATACTTGTGAGTTAATGTGCCCAACTTTTCCTTTACTTTAGTAGTTTCTTCATGGGTAATTTTGAGGATATCCTATATTTCTTTTGCAGTCTCTCAGTGAGAAACTCGCGAAAATTCATTAATATTGAGAACGATGATGGTGATAGTTTTTGCTTCAAACCAAGTTGTACATCGTCTATAATCTTTGGTTCAACTCTTTTTTATATTTTTAAAATACAATACCATTGATGTTATGCCTAGGAATAATTGGACCTTCTTTCACAGCCTTCAAAATACCATGATCCATCCCTTCTATGAAAAAAATAATTTTCTCTTTCCACAAATTATACCCTTCGCTATTAAAGGATATGGGTTTATTTGGTAAATAACTTGAAGTCATTTTTACTCCTGGGATGACTAGTCTTTAATATGAGTTAGGCTGTATTCTACTTGTTGGACAAGTGACTCCAAGCACAAAAGAGGGTGTGGGGTGAATTGTGATTCTCAAAATTTGTGATTATTTAGAAGTTTAATACTTAAGTAGAAAATTGTGTTAATATATTTAAGATGAGAATTGAAAGCACCAGAAAATAAAGGAAACAAGGTAAATAAAAGAAATTAAAAAATAAGGGTTAGAGACATTGCACCAGAGAATTATCTAGGTTCATCCAACGTTGACTTACTCTTGTCCCCAAGAGATCGTCTTGAGATTTAACTATAATATTGAGAATTTTTCAGGTTATGCCTACGAATATTTGATACAAGCTAATCAATAAATTTTAAAATGGCATATCCCAAACCAAAAGGCAGTGTTTCCACTGCCTAAACTCATTAACTGAGTAGAGACAGGATGATATTAATAACCAAATACAAATTTTTCAGACTAAGTTCTATAACAAACCAGAGATTTTCAAATGGTTTTTCTCAAAAACCAAACTCAGGATCTAATTGATTAGATAGTTGAAAAAGTTATCTTAATCGAACAGACACTGCTATAATCAACTGTCTAGGCCTTGAAACTATTTTTTGGCGATTTTGTTAAGTAAAGAGAGGTGTTAAAAGTATCTTAGGTGTATGTGTGTGATTTGCCTTAGTATCTTATGAGTTATGCTCCTACTTTCACAAGACTCTAGTCACTCAGACAAACACGATCAGTTGAGCTTTCACACTTCCTCTGTTTCTGAACTCTGAAGCTTTCAAGCTCCTTTTCCAGATATGCCAATCATATAAGCACTTCACTAGAACCTCGAATTTTCTACTTATTGAGGCTTGAGAAATTTTCAAGTTAATCACCATCATCTAAGAATTGGAAATATATTACCATCAATTTCAACAAGCATAAGAGTTGTTGTCATCAAAACACCAAGAAGGTCACCAACATCATGATCATCTGCTTCTTACCTGCAAACACATAGATCCACAAAACAGAGATGACTTACAGATTACCAAGAGTCAAGAAAATCAATATTTTATCCATGTTAATTTCATTGATGGTAATTATTATAATTGGATCATAACAGTGGTTTATGCTAGCTCTAAAGAGGTGGGGAGACAAATAACTTAGCATTAGATAAGTGGATTTCTGCCTATACCTCTTCTCCTTAGTTGATGTTTGGGGACTTTAATGAGATTAGGGGCGGAGGAGAAAGAGGGGGATCACAAGTTAACTTCTCTAGATGTATAGAGTTTGACAATTGAATTAATGATTTCCATATGATGGATATGACCACTACTGGTTCAAATTTCACCTGGAAATGTCCTTGGTGAGAAGGGAGAAACCGTATTTTCAAAAATAATGATTGGTCTCTCTATAATGTTGAGTGGAGACTCTAGTTTTTGGAAGGTTTCTCTAGAGTTTTTGTCTCGCATCCAATAGGGTCGCCATCCCATCCTTGTTATACTGAATGGGGAACCTTCTAATCGTCATAACCGCTCCTTTAGATATGAAGCGGCTTGGCTTATGCATGAGAAATTTGGGCCTTGAATACGTGAGAAGTGGATATATTGGGGGAGTTAGTGTCTTTGTTAGAGGGTATGACTGCTCTTATTAAGGATTAGAACAATGACATTTTTGGGAACATCTTCAAACATAAGAAAGAGATCATAGCTAGGATGAATGATATACGGAATAGTGCATATTATGGCTATATTATATATCATGAGGATTTATAGGGAAATATGAAAAACCAATTAGCTATCTGACTATTTACTAGGAAGAGTATTTTTTGTCTTAAAAGTCGATAGGTAAATGGATTATATATAGAGATAGGAACACTAAGTGTTACCATTCAAAAACCATTATGCATATAAGGAGGGATAAAGTCATGGCTCTTAGGAATGAGAATAGAGGTTGGGAGTATGATGCAAATAAGATGAAATAAGTGGTGATGTAGTATTTCTCTAAGATTTTTAAAGAAGGCCATGAGATCAGAGATCCCATAGTTTCCTTTTTCCCTTATCTTACTTACTTGGAGGATAGCCAAGTTAGCTTGTGCACTACCCCGTCTAGTCTAGAGATTAAGAAATCTCTTTTTCGATATGGATATAAATAAACCCTCGGGTGAAAATGGGTTCCTGGATCTTTTTTACCAGCATTTTTGGATATTGTAGTGTCATCCTTACAACATTTTTTTGAGTAAGGTTTGGAGTGAACCCTCTTTGATTGGTTGGAAAACAATACTCTTTTTTTTATTATTCTGAAGATCAAGCAACTTGAGTATCTCAGGTAGTTTCGTTCTATTTCCCTTTGCAATGTGATATATGAGTTGATTACTAAAATGGTATTGAATCGTGTTAAGTCCCTTCTTAATAATTTCGTTTTCCCAAATCAATCTAGCTTTATCCCAGTGAGAAATATTCATCATAATATTATTATAGCCCAGGAAATTGTCCATGCGATGAAAAGAATGAAAATCCTAAAGGTTTTTATGTTTATAAAAACTGATCCGGAGAAAGCATATGACATATTAAATGGGGAATTTATTACCAAGTGTCTCCAAGACTGTAAGTTTCCCAAATAATTAATTAATTAAATTAATCGTTGTATATCCTCTTCGTCTATCAAAATTTTGTGGAATAGGGACATGCTAGATAGCTTTGCTCCCTCTAGAAGTATTCATCAAGGTGATCCTCTTTCTCCTTGTCTTTTTGTTATATGTATGGATCATCTGTCATATTTTATTTCTGACCAAGTTGATGCAGAATATTGAAAGCCTGTGTGTGCATGATCAAATGGACCTCAGGTCTATCACCTCCTTTTTGCAGATGACCTCCTCTTTGCAAAGACCAATATTGAGAATTCTTATTGTATCAATCATTGTTTGGATCAATTTTGTCAAGCCTCGGATCAAAAGATTAATTATGAGAATACTCAAATTTATTTCTAAGCAAATACATATTCTTAACTTCCTCAGGAGATTATGAAGCACGCGGGATTCAGAAAACCCTAAGCCTGGGAAAGTGTCTTGGGGCAAACACCACCCAAGGTATAAGCTATCAGAATAGATTTTGATATATTGCTGAATGGGTGCAACGAAGACTGAGTGGATGGAAGCACCGGTGCTTGATTTTAGCAAAAAATTTATGCCATGTCAATCATTGCTAAGTTTTATCCCTTATTTTCGCATGCATTATACTAAAATTCCCATCACTATTTTTCATGAATTGGAAAAGATACAAGGTTTATCGGGGAGACATAGAAAAGAACCACAAGAATTAAGTGATCAGTTGGGAAGTTTGTTGTATGCCTAAGGGTCAGGTGGCTTAGGCATCAATTAATGAATGATGCTTTTCAGTTTAAAATTCTTTGGAGTTTATTGAATCGTCCTAATGATTATGGTGTTACGTTATTATCAATAAATATGATAGGAAGACAAACCTTTCAGGGAATATGATCAGTAAGCAAAATGATCACCTTTTAAGGAAAGATTTGGCTAAGGTGTGGGACAATTTTCAGAAGAATATTACATGAGAGCTTGAGGATGGAAAAAGGGTTATTTTTGGGTGAATCGTTGGACTCCAACTGAGCAACCTCTTTTCTTCAAGTCGGACCAAGATGATACAATTGTGGACACCACCCTCACAGTTAAAGACATGGTTAATGTAGAAGGGAAGTGGAATTTATAGTTTCTTTAGAACTGGTTCACCGTTGAGATGGTCAGTTGTATCAATACTATACCTCTTATAAGTATCTTTCTTCTTATCCTAAATTCGTGAAAACAAATATTGAGTGGAATATCATTTCAAAGTGGAATGCCCCCCGCTGAATCCAAACTTTCACGTGGCTTATGGGTCATGGGAGAATCTTGGCTAACTCTTGGCGCCATAATTGGAACCCAACTATATTTTGAGATTGTAACTAGTGTACGAATAATGAAGGAAACTTGATTCATGTACTTAGAGACTATTGATATGCAACACATGTATGGATTGGACTTGTTCCATATGATAAAATGACTTAGTTTTACTATTTGCCTTGCAAGGATTAGATCTCATACATCATGAAAGGAAATGTTACAGGTTCACACAAAAACCATTGAAGATTAATATTTATGATATCATGTTTGTATTTATGGAAGTGGAGGAACAAAGCATTGCTTGAAGAAGGCTTTCAATGACCTAATAACCCAACTGGAACAATCATGCATATGGTTAAGGAAATCGAGAAGGGTAATCGTGTGAGGAACAAAGTTACGATCCTTGAGCCAGAAATCAAACATGTTCAATGTGATGGGGCCTACAAGATGTTTACGTCTATAGAAGGATGTAGAGACATGTTCAAAGACTCCTCTGATAATTAGGTGAAATGATATGCTTGGAAAATCGGTTTATGTAATTCACTTGTGACAGAGATGTGGGCGGTGATATATGGGATTGAGCTAGCTAAGCATGATAGTATTACAAATCTAGTAATCGAGAATGACTATAAAATTATATATATATATATATATATATATATATATATATATATATATATATATATATATATATATATATATATATATATATATATATATATATATATATATATATATATATATATATATATATATGGTGAACCAAGAGACGGGATACGATCACAACTTCTTAACTTTAATCCTTATAAGGATGACTCAAAAGAATTGACACATCAAATTTAGTCACATTTAACAAGAAGAAAATCATCATACATATTAAATAATCAATTATAACTTACTCTGAATAATAATGATCTCTTCATTCCTCCGATTATTATGACAAATAAATTGAAATTTATTTTAGTTGATTATATATTTAGGGCCTTGTTCCCTAAACGTGAATATTTTTTTTTCTTCCTTTTCTTGAATCTTTAGGCCCTCTTTTATTAAAAAATAATGTAAAGGCTAAGCTGTCTCATTTTTAAAAGCTCAAACTAGAATTTGTTTTTATTGTTCTAAACAATTGTGTCCAATCATTAATGTCGGCTGACCCGAAACTTAATCTTAAATTGATCCGTATTGAAATTGTTCATTGAAGAAAAATCAGAAAAATGTCACACCAAAAGACATGGATAATGACAATATGGTATAATTTAGACCGACCAATGCAGATGATGTTTAACATAATCGGGAAAACAGGGAATGGTTTTAAGCTTCTAAATATACATCACTATCTTTGAATTGTAATCCTAAATAAGTTGCATGGAAAACACCACGTTTACTGTTTTTCTATCACTCTTTTGTCTATCATTTTCCTTCATTCTTGTATTTATGATAAGGCAAGGAGCTAAATACACACAATAGGGTGTGTAGTATTAGTACTCTATGAGTGTTGAATATAAGAATTTTTTTTTGAAAATTTTGCATTGATTTGATCAAAAAGTTCAAAATTAACTTTTTATTATTTTTTTTTCAACACAAAATTT